>NW_027361704.1:13162500-13320000 GCF_039654945.1 Dendrobates tinctorius
ATTAAAGTTTTTACACACATGATTTCAAGTTTCCAATACCTTTAAGAAAATGTGAATAAAGTTTGACAAGATTTTAATCCTAAGTACTGGACTCTGCTTACTGTTTATATGTAGAGCCATAAACTGGCTTATTTTCATGTAATTTCAAGTGCAAAAAAGGTTCACATATTTTTGGATTCTAAGAGAAGCCACACTCAGGAAATGTTTATGTTCCCTTGTAATTTGTCAGGCCTCTCAATGATTATAATTAAAAAGGGTCATGAGGAAGTGGAGTGCAGTGATGCCCAAACATTTTAGCATCCACGGCCAGTAGAAAGCCACGTTGGGGAAGGTCAGTTCATGTCTGAAGAGGCGGAGGATAACCATAACGCACAGTTGCCATCAGGTCAGCCTAAAACTCAACTCATAAGGAGAATCAGATTGAGGACTTGGAAGATGACATGGTCGATGATGAGGCACCTGATCCAACCTGGCATGGTGCCACACCTAGTGAGCACAGCAGTGCAGACAGGGATTGATCAGTAGCACAAAAACAGGCAAGAGGTGGTATTAATTGGATCAGAGGGAGAACTCGGTCAACTGTTTCACAAAGTGGGGGACTCGGCTAGATAACAGGCCATGAGTGTGTTGCTCCCATGTATGGCAGTTTTTTCTGAAATTCCTTCAGAAAAAACAACTGTAATTTGCATCATCTGCCAAACCAAGCTAAAAAGAGGCAAGAACATTGTCAACCTGAGCACCACCAGCATGCAAAAGCACATGGCAGCCAAGCACCCCAGTAGGTGGGCGGAAGGCCTGGGTACAAAATCTTTGACTGATGGTGAAACCACTGCCCCTTCCCCTATGTTACGGCCTTACCAATCTACTGTCCATGAAACAGGCGCTGATGCCTCCTGCCCACAACTTGCAGTTGCACATACACAACAGCCAACAACCACGTCCAATTCGTTTTTCCAGTGCAGTGTTCACTTGTCCCTGACCCAGACATTAAACAGAAAGCAGAAATATCGACCCACCAACCCACAGGCCAAAACTCTAAACACCCACATAGCCAGATTGGTAGCCCTGGAAAGGTTGCCGTTTTGACTTGTGGGAACTGAGTCTTTCCACGACCTCTTAACGGTGGCAGACCCACGGTACTCGATTACCATCCGACACTATTTTTCCTGGTGTGCTGTCAATGCGTTATATAAGCACGTGTTACACAATATCAGCCTCTGGCCAATGCAGTCACAAGGAAGGTCTATTTTACCACAGACTCATGGACAAGTTCTTGTGGACAGGGATGCTACATTCCACTTATGGCACACTGGCTAATCCTGGAGGAGTATGGGACAGAGTCAGAGGCTGGGACATCACACATCTTACCCACACCAAGAATAGTGATTCCAACTTCCATCAGGGTTTCAGTCTCCTTGTATTACAATTCCTGTCTCTCCTCCTCCTCACCGAAAGTAGCCTCCCCATCACTCCCCAGCTGGGATGTCTGCAGCACTGCCTTGGAAAAGTAGAAGCATGCTCTGTTGAAGCTCACCTGTTTAGGTGATAAAGCTCACAAGGAAGCTGAGCTGGTGAAGGTGATAAAAGAACAAACCAATCAGTGGCTCTCTCGGCTAAACCTCAAATCAGGTCTGGTTCTGTGCGATAATGGGTGTAACTTGGTGGCGGCTTTAAATCTCGGCAAGCTGGTAAACACGTTCCATGCATGGCCCACATGCTAATCTTGGCTGTACAGCATTTTCTTAAAACATACCCTGACCTACTTGCCAAGGTACGGTGTATCAGCGCACACTTCTGAAAGTCATATCAGGCTTTTGGCCATCTAGTTTTGCTGCAGCAATGCTTTAATTTGTCTTGTCAATGACTGAATTGTGACCTGCCCACACGCTATAATTCGACTAATAATAATAATAATAATAATAATAATAATAATAATAATAATAAACAACAATAATTTTATATCTATAGTGCCAACATATTCCGCAGCACTTTACATTTTAGAGGGGACTGGCACAGACAATTAAATACATTACAGAACAACAATAATTACATATAAAACAGATACCAAGAGAAATGAGGGCCCTGCTCGCAAGCTTACAAACTATAAGGAAATAGGGGAGACATAAAAGTTGGATGGTAACAATTGCTTTCATTGTTCTGACCAGCCATAATGTAAGAAATCGGGTGTTCATATAATGCTGCATAAACCGGTTAACAACCAGTATGTGTAAAAGTACAGACACAAAGGGCTATTAAATGCATAAAGCATGTGAGAAAAAGATAAAAGGATACTGGTTATGAATAACATTTTGAATGGGTAACACAGGGATAATTAGATAAATATTGTGGTGTAGTGACCACTGTGTCTGCTAGGGGGCGCTGTGTGGGTGGTTCAGGACAGGCATATAAGCATTTCCAGAGTCCTGATAGGTGTAGGATGCTGAATGATCGCAATATATCTCAAGGTGGGTGGCCTTGAGATGAAGACTTGTGTATGTGTTGATCAGCAGTGATACTGCTGAGGTTCCATGTCAATGTCTTAGGGAAGTCTTCAGGTAGCTGGAGAGACGGGCGGAACCAGCTACCTACAAATCCACCCAGGGGTGTGTCTGAAAACGCTGGTAGTAAAAGACTGTGTGTGAAGGACCTGTGATGACGTCATAGCCATGTGACCCGGTGAACATGGCTACGGACCATCGGACCATATAAGGTGGCCAGGGTAGGTCACATGAGGGAATGCTTGGACACGGTTGGTCCATTGTGGAAGGTCCCGCTGGGAGATGGGGCTTCATGCATGACAGCATGTGAATGCTGTGAGTAATGGCTGCAAGCGTCTGACAGATCCCAGGGAGAGGGAATGAACGTCTGCAGTGAGCTGAAGCAGGCTGAAGAGCCTGAGTACTGGACATTGCGTAACCTGTGTAACCACAGGCTTAACAGAGGGAAGCTCTGTCATGAATGCTATGGTGATTATATGAACTATATGTTGCTGCTGTGGGTTTATGATGCCTGAATAAACAACATGGATTGTTATTGTTTTATGGAAAACCCGTGCCGAACGTGATTATTTGGCTGCCAAGCGAGTGTCCCCAACCTTGAATGACAGCGCTACCTTACAATATGTTGAGGTGGTAGGCAGTTCATATGTTGGCAAGGCTTAGTGAGAAGCAGAGAGCTGCACGGTGGCCGTGCGCTGCGCCTCTAGCCTAAGTGACCATACCAGTGTACTTCCTTATTCTTTAGTGCTCTTTAGCTATTTTTGTCCAAGTTCCACATTTGTCCCAACCTCTCATTCTACATCTTAGAGGTTCTGCCATGCCCTGCTGCAAGTGTGTTGTGTGAGCAGGTTGTTAGTTTGGCTGGTGCAATCATAATGGACAGGCATACACGCCTGTCAACGGAAAAGTGACAAGCGCATGGCACTTACAGTCCTGGAGAGTTTGGCACCTTCAGTTACGGGAGCCAACGGGCACAAGGTACGTCTCTGGTCACAGTCCCTGTACAAGTGCGCAAAAGTTTATAACATAGAGTCATGAAAATAATCACATTTTCCCTGCAAAAAATCTATTTTAGCTCCAAATTTTGTATTTTCACAAGGGTAACAGGATAAATGGACCTCTAAAATTGTTGATCAATTTCTCCTGAGTCCATCAATACCCAATATGTGCTCTGAAACTACTTTTGAGGCACAGTACAAAGCTCAGAAGGGAAGTAGTGCCATATTATAATGCAGATTTTGCTGCACTGGTTTGAGGGTGCCATGTCATATTGGCAGAGCCCCTGAGGTTCAAGAGCAGCAGAACCCCCCATAAGTGACCCCATTTTACAAACTAAATCTCTCAGTGAATTCCTCTAGGGCTGCAGTGATTATATTGACACCAGAGGCGTGTCACAGATACCATTGGGCAGTGAAGAAAAAATAATTTATATTTTTACCACCAAATTGTGTTGGCCCCAAATTTCACATTTTCATATTGGGAAAACAATATAAATGGAACCATAATTTGTCTCACAATTTCTACTGAACTTGGCAATACCCCATATGTGGCTGTACAGTACTGCTTAGCCACACAGAGAGACTCGGGAGGGACAGAGTGCTATTTGCCTCCTGGAGTGCAGATTTTCCTAGAATAGTTTATGAACTCCATATAAAGAGCCCCTAAGTGCTAGAAAAGCAGAATCTCTCTCAAGTGACCCTATTTTGGAAATGATTCCCCTTTGGGAATTTATCTACAGGTGTAGTGACGATTTTGACTCCATGGGTGTTTTAAAGAAACAAGCAGCAGTGGATGTTGGTGAGTGAAAATTGCAAACTGCTGTTGTAGTGACCCACTCATTATGCCCAGCTCATGTTTCTGGAGACACACACCTGTTAATTAAGTGGGCTCTCATCACTACAGAAGTGCCGAACATGCAGATGCTAAATGTTGTTTAGGCACACTAGAGCTCAGAATGGAGGAGAGCATTTGGATTTGGAAGCAGAGAATTTGCTGAAATTCTTTTCGGGGGGTGAAGAGCCATTTCGCTTTTCAGAATCTTTGTGCTACCCGTATCTTGGAAGACCACAATTTTTCCACTAACAGATGCCGGACCTGAGTGAGGGCTTGCTTTTTTGTGGACTGAGTTGAAGCTTTTATTGGGAACATTTTACATAACATTTATGATCACATTTATCCGGCGCTCTACGCTGATCATTTACATCGGGGTATACATCTAAATTTCTGAGTAACAGGACAGATGAAACCTCCGACGGATCCATTCACTATAATGAGGCGCAGAGTTACTCTGGACTCCGTCTGGCCTCTGTTCAGTGGTGTCCTTCTTTTCATAAGTGCTCAAAAAAAGATGGATAGTGCCGGATCACAGTCAGACGGCGTCCATAGTGCCTTCATGTGCCTCACTGTAGGGAATATTCTGCCGGGGGTTATGTCTGAATCACGTATTTCAGAGATTTACACAGAAACCCAACTGTAATCACTCAGCACAGAGTGCAGGATAAATGTGCGCCGAGCCTTACTGCGATCTTTGGGAGGCAGAATGAAGACATCAACAGCATGTGAAGAGTTGGCTTTATTTACTTTTTAAGCCGTTCCTCGTGTGGTATAAGTGATTAGGCTACTTTATTCTTTGGGTCGGTGCGATTACAGCTATACCAGATTTATATAGTGTTTTAGTGTGTGACAGCTGCCAAACTTAAAAGATGCTTTTTATTGCGAAAACTACTTTTTGCATCACCATATTTAGAGAGCTATAATTTTTCCATATTTCGGCCGACAGAGTCAAGTTATGGCTTGTTTTTTGCAGGATGAGTTAACATTTTTTATTGGTACCATTTCTGAGCACATGACATTTTGTATCGCTTTCTATTTAGTCCTGGGTTAGCATCCCACCAAGGATCACATCTGTAAGGAGTTTGTATGTTCTCCCCGTGCTTGCGTGGGTTTCCTCCGGGTATTACGGTTTCCTCCCACATTTCAAAGACATACTGATAGGGAATTTAGATTGTGAGTCCCATTGTGGAGAGCGATGAGAATGTGTGCAGACAGTAAAGCGCTGCGGATTATGTTAGTGCTATATAAAAATAAAGATTATTATTATTATTATTATTATTACGATGTTTGGGAGACAAAATGAACAAAAACCAGCAGTTCAGGAATTGCTTTTGTTTTTTTTTTACACCATTCCACGTGTGGTAAAATTGCTTAGGCAGCTTTATTCTTAGGGTCAGTACGATTACAGCGATACTACATTTATATTTTTTTTAGGTTTTGGCGCTTTTACACTATAAATAATAATAATAATAAAAACTATTTTATAGAAAAAATAATTATTTTTGGATCACTTTATTCTCAAAGCTATAACCTTTTTATTTTTCTGCTGATGGAGCAGTACCATTTTTATTTACATCCTTTTTCATCGCATTTTATTGCACTTTTTGTTTGGCTGTATGATGATAAAGCATTGTTTTTTGACTCGTTTTTTATTTATTTTTTTACGGTGTTCACTGAAGGGGTTAACTTGTCGGACATTGTTATAGAGCAGGTCGTTACGGACGCGACAATACAAAATATGTGAACTTTTATTGTTTATTTACATAAATAAATGTATTTATTGGAAACATTTATTTTTTTTCTTTATTTAGGGATTTTTTAAATATTTTTACACTTTGTAATATGTATTTTTTTTTTTACTTTTTTTTACATTGTTCCAGGATGGGATAATACTATATAACATCAGATGGCTGATCTGATACTCTGCATTGCAGAACATCAGATCAGCGATCTGACAGGCAGGGATGGAGGCTTCTCGGGTCCCGTTTTCAGAAAGCACTGGGAAGCCACCTGCACTGTCTCCAACATCTAATTCACAACTTTTACTTAAAAATATTTATTTGCGCTAGTAATACCCACAATATTGTCTCTCTTCAAAAACAAACATACAATATAAAAATATATATATATGTGTAAATAAATTCCCTTTATAATCTCAAAAACCACATCAATAGTGCAACTAAATAACGCAAAATGAACAATAAATTAAGGAGGAAGCAGATAAACTAATAAACTGATAAAAAACCAAACCGCTCCCCCACATAGCAGTGTGTAAAATTAGGCACACATAAATGCACCTGAAATTGGCAGATGATAAAAATTAGTCTCAATTCAAATAGCGCACATACCTATTGTGCTCCCCTGCTTGACTTCCTTATAATCCAATAGTGAAGCGGCGTGGATAGAAAAAATAATAATCACGAAAGGATCTGGGTAAATGTTGCAAGAGGGTCACCTTTAATGATGTCCAAAATACTAGCGGGGGATGCTCCGGCCGGTAGCAATCCCCCTGTTCACCGCTGATACTCCACCCGTTGACAGAAGGGCGAGAAGCGGAGGACGTTGTTTGGAGCCGGCAAGGTACAGGACCTTGCGTGACGTCACAGTCACGTGTCAGAGCACGTGATCGGCTTGAAAAAGATTGACAGAAATTTAGACCAATCCTACGCGTTTCGGAGGCTTACTGCTTCCTTCATCAGGGAGCCTGCATCCTGGAAACATCTCATTTCTCTCCTCTCCTTGTGACAGCATAGCTGGTAAGCAAACATGCTTCTTGTGTCTAATTCCTGTCTTATCAACCTGCTCAGTTAGTTCTCCCCTCCTCAGCTAGTAGTGCAGATGTTGATTCTTGATGTATTATGTATGATATGTATCCCTGATGTACCCTGTATTGACTCAGTGTATGTATATGTTTTATTTGTAGTTTCACCGCATCAATATACCACCACATTCAATAAAATACAGATTCAACCTACAGTCTCGTTATTGGACCCCGGTATAGCAGTTTAGCTGCCTGCATAAGCTACATGAAGTCTATTTCAATTAGTGAGAACAGAACACCACCTTATCTGCAGGACCCAGAAGGACCCTGCGGCCATCTTGGGGTTGGGGGTCTCCATGCAGACCATCAATATAACGTTTCTGTAGCCCTGAGGAAGTGGCATATTGGCCCACAAAACGCTTCGGCACAATAAAGCTTTCCAGAATATTTCCATCCTTGTGTGGTCAGCGCGGATAAATTGAAAAACCCGGCTCTTTTTCTTTTTTTTGCTTTGTGACAAGTTGAAAATAGCAGAGAGCTGCAGCATGTACTTGCAATGATGAGAACACCCAGGGGCCTGCCTTTCACCCACCCCCCCACCTAACAAACAACTAATTTTGACAATATTCAGCTCTTAAAAGAGCTTTTTGGAATAAATAATGCTTACTGTAACCTCCTATCACTTTCCCTACACTCCTTTCACTGTCCCTACACTGAAACTATGCTCTCCCTTGCTGTTTCCGGCTGCAATGTGCACAAGATGGCGCCGGCAGCCTTTAAATAGGCCCTATAACGCTGGAAGGCCAGCCAATCACAGTAATGCCACACCAAAGATGGCGCCGGCATTACGGTGATTGGCAAGCCAGCCCAGCATGTTTATTGGCTACAAATAAAGCGCCAAATATGCTGAGTGGGTCACTTGAATATACCCAGGCGAATACCTAATTACTCGCTGAGTAACAAATAGTGACAAATGTATTTGCCCATCACTAGTGACAATAAAACATTCCAGACTGACAAGAAATTATTTATCACAGTAAATAAATGTTAAGAAACATTTTTTCCTGTACACAGACTTGCATATAGTGCATATATATTAGTCCTTAACAACCCCACAGCTGGGTCAAATTCCGTAAACAACTAGAATCAATCAGAAACTCATAGAAATACAAGAATACAAGGAATGTACAAAGAATATGTCAAAATAAATGTATTAATTTACACATAAGATACATGTCAAAAAGAATAATAGATGCTACTGGTCAAACCAGAAGACGAGCAGTAAATTGACACATAAAAGACAGGTTAAGATTATAATATATAGCTCAGTGGTCTACAAGTTATTATGACCAACAAAAGGCAAACACATAATCAATAATGCAACAGATGATAGGTATCAGAATCCAGACTCAATTCTTTAAATAGCAAAACAACTACTCTTTCAATAAGGCATAGTGCCAACACCAAATACACATTGAAATGATTAACAGCTGATTAGACTTGCATATAGTGCAAAATCTAAAAATGATTTAAAAAAATGTAATTTAAGTAAACTTAATTGATTTTTTCATCCTTAAAAATAATGATGGATTGTATTTTGGTTTCTCTGAATTTACCAAAACATTTGTTTTGCTGTGCTGTGAGATGTTATGAAGAACCAAGTTTTATGATGTTTCGAAGCAAAAGTCTTCAATAAGGCAAACTTGTGGTTATCAAGAATTGAATAGCAGAGTTATGCCTCAATGCTGTATTTTTCCCATTGACATTTTAGTATGCCACATTATTTCACTATAGCACGAATGATTTTTGTGAATACAATATAATGTACTTGAAAATATTATGTGATGAGCAGCCTATAGTATCTATATATAATAGTCTTATCATGTCTGTCTGTAACCGAAATCCCGCGTCGCTGATTGGTTGAGCCCGGCCGGGCTCAACCAATCAGTGACGCAGGATTTCCGTGACAAACAGACAGACAGGTACTGTATGATAATGGGTATGGCGCCGGAGATCGCCATCTCCGGCGCAATACTTACATACTTACCTCACCGGGAGGAGCGTTGCCGCGGCGCTTCTCTTCTTACGGTAACCGGGGCAGGAGGCTGGGGGAGGAGTGTGGCACTGACGCCGGAGTACGCATAGCGCTATCCGGCAACATTTTCCTGAAGACGCATTTGCAGTGTGTCTTCAGGAAAATGGCGCCGGACAGCGCGGTGTGAACATGCGCATACTCCAGTGCCAGTCCACACTTTTTTTTTGTGTGTGTGCAGTTTCCTAGGGGTGAGGGGGACCATACATACCAGGAAAGGGGGGTGAGGGGTACCATGCATATCACAAAAGGGGGGTGAGGGGTACCATGCATACCACGAAAGGGGAGTGAGGGGACCATGCATACAACGAAAGGGGCGTGAGGGGACCATGCATACCAGCAAAGGGGGATGACGGAACCATGCATACCAGGAAAGGGGAGTGAGGGGTACCATGCATACCAGGAAAGGGGGGTGATGGGACCATGCACACCAGCAAAGGGGGGGTGATGGGACCATGCATACCTGGAAAGGGAGGTGAGGGGTACCATGCATACCACGAAAGGGGGGTGAGGGGACCATGAATACCATGAAAGGGGGGTGAGGGGACCATGCATACCAGCAAAGAGGGGTGATGAGTCCATGCATACCAGGAAAGGGGGTGAAGGGTACCATACATACCACAAAAGGGGGATGAGAGGACCATGCATAACCTGAAAGGGGGGGGTGAGGGGACCATGCATACCACGAGAGGGGTGAGGGGACCATGCATACCATGAAAGGGGAGTGAGGGGACCATGCATACCAGCAAAGGGGGGTGACGGGACCATGCATACCAGGAAATGGGGGTGAGGGGTACCATGCATACCATGAAAGGGGGGTGAGGGGACCATGCATACCACGAAAGGGGGGTGAGGGGACCATGCATACCTGGAAAAGGGGGTGAGGGGACCATGCATACCAGCAAAGGGTGGTGACGGGACCATGCATACCAGCACAGGGGGGTGAGGGGTACAATGCATACCAGCAAAGGGGGGTGACGGGACCATGCATACCAGGAAAGGGGGGTGAGGGGTACCATGCATACCACGAAAGGGGGGTGAGAGGACCATGAATACCATGAAAGGGGGGGTGAGAGGACCATACATACCAGCAAAGGGGGGTGAGCGGTACCATGCATACCACGAAAGGGGGGTGAGCGGTATCATGCATACCACGAAAGGGAGGTGAGGGGACCATGCATACCGTGAAAGGGGGGTGAGGGGACCATGCATACCAGCAAAGGGGGGTGACAGGACCATGCATACCAGGAAATGGGGGTGAGGGGTACCATGCATACCATGAAAGGGGGGTGAGGGGACCATGCATACCATGAAAAGGGGGTGAGGGGACCATGCATACCAGCAAAGGGGGTGATGGGACCATGCATACCAGGAAAGGGGGGTGAGGTGTATCATGCATACCACGAAAGGGGGGTGAGAGGGTCATGCATACCACGAAAGGGGGGTAACGGGACCATGCATACCAGCAAAGGGGGTGAGGAGACCATGCATACCAGGAAAGGGGGGTGAGGGGTACCATTCATGCCATGAAAGGGGGGTGAGGGGACCATGCATAACACAAAAGGGGGGTGAGGGGACCATGCATACCAGAAAAGGGGGGTGACAGGACCATGCATACCAGCAAAGGGGGGTGACGGGACCATGCATACCATAAAAGGGGGGTGAGAGGACCATGCATACCACGAAAGAGGAGTGAGAGGACCATGCTTACCATGAAAGGGGAGCGAGGGGACCATGCATACCACGAAAGGGGGGTGAGGGGACCATGCATACCAGCAAAGGGGGGTGACGGGACCATGCATACCAGGAAAGGGGGGTGAGGGGTACCATGCATACCAGGAAAGGGGGGTGAGGAGACCATGAATACCATGAAAGGGGGGTGAGGGGACAATGCATACCAGCAAAGGGGGGTGAGGGGACCATGCATACCAGGAAAGGGGGGTGAGGGGTACCATGCCTACCACGAAAGGGAGGTGAGGTGACCATGCATACCACAAAAGGGGGTGAGGAGACCATGCATACCACAAAAGGGAGGTGAGGGACCATGCATACCAGAAAAGGTGGGTTGACAGGAACATGCATACCAGGAAAGGGGGGTGAGGGGTACCATGCATACCATGAAAGGGGGCTGAGGGGACCAAGCATACCACGAAAGGGTGGTGTGGGGACCATGCATACCAGCAAAGGGGGGTGAGGGGACCATGCATACCAGGAAAGGGGGTGAGGGGGACCATGCATACCAGGATAGGGGGGTGAGAGGACCATGCATATCAGGATAGGGGGGTGAGAGGGACCATGCATACCAGAAAATAGGGGGGGTGAGGGGGACCATGCATACCAGGAAATGGGGGTGAGAGGACCATGCATACAAGGATAGGGGAGGTGAGGGGAACCATGTATACCAGGAAAGGGGGGTGAGGGGACCATGCATACCACGAAAGGGGGGTGATGGGACCATGCATACCAGGAAAGAGGGGTGAGGGGGACCATGCATAACAGGAAAGGGGGGTGAAAGGACCATGCATATCAGGAAAGGGAGGTGAGGGGACCATGCATTCCAGGTAAGGGGGGTGAGGGTGACCATGCATACCAGGAAAGGGGGGTGAGGGGGACCATGCATACCAGGAAAGGGGGGGTGACGGGACCATGCATACCAGGATTGGGGGGTGAGGGGTAGTATGCATATCGGGATTGGGGGTGAGAGGACTATTCATACCAGGATTGGGAGGTGCATTATTGCATTATTATTAAATCTTCATAAAGAAACTACATACATATTCTAGAATACCCGATGCGTTAGAATCGGGCCACCATCTAGTTTCAAGATAAAAAGTAGAGAAAAAACACACAAACCTGTAATAGGATTATAGTTTTGTGTTCACTCTTCATGAGGCTATTTATAGAGACAAAAAGTTTTCTCATGGACTCTTCAAACTCTGCTTGCTCTTTGCCTTCATAGAGCCTATGTAAACATGAGAAAAATAATACCTATTAAAGAATACCTACAAAGTAACAGTAAAAAAAAAAACACAATTGCTATCATAAATCTATAATTTCAAAGACAACAAGACAACCAAAACTAAGTCAATGTGCACACGTTGCTAACTTTGATGTGGATCTGCGGCGTTTTGGACACGAGGAATTGAAACAAATCGGCAGAGTAGTGCACCACCAATGTTAGTCAATGGGAAATTGAGAATTGGTGTGCACATGCTGCGGAAAAACACGTGCGGATTTGCAGCGTTTTATTTTCCACAGCATGTCAATTCTTTTTGCTTATCTGCAGCATTTCTGCACCCATTGGCTTACATTGATTCAGCCAAATCCGCAGCAAAATCTCAGATTTAAAAAGATCTGTGGTTTTCCTGCGGAGTTGCGTGCGAGATACGCTGCAGATAGGGAGGAGGAAGAGTGTGTGGGTGGAGACTATGTGTGTGCGGTGAATATGTGCGGGTCTGTGTGCATGTGTCTGTGTTGTTGTCTACAGGGGTCTGTGGGTGGGTGTGTTATGTTTGTGTGTAGGCAAGCATCGTCTGATGGAACTACTAGTCCCATCTGGCTATGTCTGCTACAGTGACAGCATTAGCCAATGATGGGACAGTAGTAGTCCCATCATCCGGCTACTGTGACTAGTAAAAAAAAAAAACAAAAAAAAAAAAAAACACACATACGGTACATACTCGCCATACAGCTAATCCCTGATGCCCTTGATCCCCTGCAAAAAAAAAAAAAAAATAAACCAACAGTATACTCCCTGTTCTGACATAATCCATTTAATAACGAGTGTCCAACGACTGTGTGACTGCTCTATAGGAGAGATCGTGGTGGGACACTCATTATTAAATGGATTACATCAGACCAGGGAGTATTTGTGTTGGTTTATTATTTAATTTTTTTCTGCAGGAGATTGATGGCGTCAGGGAGTTAGGAGTATAATAAATATGGGAAACTGTTGTATTTTATTTCATTAAAAGACTTTATTTTTCCTGTGTCTTTATTTAACCCATAAACAACTATAGGATTAGTAATGGATAAGTATCTTATAGATGTCTGTTTATTACTAAGCTGGCCTTCATGTCTTACCTTACAATACAAAAGTGACATCCACCCCCCAACTATTGCCCCATATGCCACCACTACAGGCAGTGGGAAGAGAGAGGCTAAGTGCCGGAATTGACCCATCTTAGGCCTCTTTCACACATCAGGTTTTCGCCGTCAGGCGCGATCCGGCGCTTTTGACAGAAACCGGATCCGGCGAAATGCAATGCCGGATCCGGTTTCCCCCCCATTGACTTGCATTTGCGCCGGATCGCACCGGATGGCCATGCGTTTCATCCGGTTTTCGCCGGATCCGGCAATGTGTCGCGATCCGGCATCTGGAAAAAACGTCTACTGTAACGTTTTTTGTCTCCAGCGAAAAAGCCGGACACGCCGGATCCGGCGCGTCCGGCTTTTTCACACAATGAAAGCCTATGAGCGCCGCAATGCGCCGGATCCGGCGAAAGCCGGATCCGGTGGCCGGATCCGGTTTTTTTGGTCTGAGCATGCTCAGTAGCTCTGCCCACAGGAGATATATAAAAGCAAGACAATGGGACCCTCAGCCACACCCAACATGCCACCCAAGCCAAGAACCAGGAGCAGGAGAAGGCAGCAGACATCTGCAGCAGCAGCACCATCAGCAACACCCCAAATGGAGCAGCATGCTGAACGGGAGGGGAGTCCAGAAGCAGATGAGAGACGGTAATTATCAAATCCCCCATTCCTCCAAACTAGGGCCATGGAATATCAAGATATTCATTGGCCCTTTGTTTCTCTTTATTCAACAGCCGCCAAAGATGCAGCAGCAGCACCATCAGCACCACCCCAAATGGAGCAGCATGCTGAACGGGAGGGGAGTCCAGAAGCAGATGAGAGACGGTAATTATCAAATCCCCCATTCCTCCAAACTAGGGCCATGGAATATCAAGATATTCATTGGCCCTTTGTTTCTCTTTATTCAACAGCCGCCAAAGAGATGCAGCAGCAGCAGCAGAAATGGCATCACTGGCAGCAGCAATACCCACAGCCATGGAGTCTGGCCATCAACAGGACAGCACATCTTCTTCTGGGAGCCCTCCCTCGCATCGTCAGCGTTTGACGGTAAGTTTTTATTTCCAAAATCCATCATCTCTGTAATATATGTCTATTCATTACCTTTTATTTCAAAACAGGAATCACAAGATGAAGAGGAGCTCCCAGAAGAAGAAGGAAGGGGTGGACAGACACCTGGAGTGGGCTCACAATTGGTAAGTTTTTTGCATCAAACGCAGAAACACAACACATAGAAAACAATGTTCTGCAGACCACACACAGCACACAAATGCCTACATCCAAAGACATAACATTTTTTGTTTTCTTCTCTAGTCTTCCCAATCTGGTGCTCGGCCAAGAGGTCCTCGCAGTGCCTCCCAGGGTCGTCGGCGACAGCAACGCGGCGGTCACCAGCGTGTAAGTATAAATATTTTTGCTTTGTTTTTTTGCACTTTTTATTTCATTTCTTTTGTGGAGGCTAATTATGTTATTTTTGTCTTTTTCTTTAACAGCCTTCACAGCGTGCTCCCGACTCTGACGGTGAGGATGGAGGGATTGATGTGGACCGCCTCATCGATCTCGTCAGAGAAAGGGAGCCGCTCTGGAATATGGCTGACCGCCGCCACGCTGACCTGATCATTACCCGACGACTCTGGGAGGAAATCTGTTCTCTCCTTGTGGGCCGCTGGGAGGACCTCGAAGCTCGGGCCCAGATTAAAGAGCGTAAGTATATACAGTAACGGTTGCTTGATGTAAACCAGTGTTTCCCGAACTCCAGTCCTCGTGGTCCCCACGGATCATGTGTTCAGGATTTCTATTTACTATGGAAATCCTGAAAACATGACCCCTGGGGACCATAAGAACTGGAGTTTGTGAAACACTGATGTTGTATACTAACCACTCCTTTCTCGTTTCAGGGAACAGAATTGTGAATCGGTGGCGGTCTGTGAGGGATCGTTTCAAGAAGGAGTTCAATAAAGAGATGCGGGCCCCGAGTGGATCTGGAGGACGCAGGAGCAAGTACAAGTACGCACAAGCCCTGTCGTTCCTCCGGGAAACAATGCTCACCAGAAGGTAAATATTACACACCACATGTGAAAAAAATGTTAGATGTAACTTTTTTTTTTCAGCCAGGGCCATACCATGTCAGCATTTTAATTGTTATTTTTTCTCTTTATTACACAGCACGGTGAGCAGCACTCGGGAGCCTGCACGATTGGACCCTTCTGAGGCGATCCCTGAGGAGACCGGCACCGAGGGACACTTCGACCGCCCCGGTACATCTGCACCTTCCCAGCCTTCCCACACATTCGACCCATCTGTCCCATCCACCAGCACAGGAGCATCGTGGCCGCCTACATTACATGAAGCTGCTGGTGAGGAGATCGCTTTCCCTTTACCCCACCCTTCTGCCCCTGCCGCCTCTAGTACACCTGCGGGTACTGGGCGGCAGCGGCAGAGGGGTCAGGAAAAGAGTTATGCGCAAGAGTTATTGCATCTGAATGCATCTTTCCAGAACTGTCTCAAAGTCTTGTCAGAGCAAATCGTCGCAGGCTTTCAGCAGATCAACTCCAGCATTCTGGAGGTGAAGACACTTCTGCAAGCCATGCATTCAGAAGCAAGATCTTCGCCAAACCACACCTTTTTCAGGTCTGTTGTGGAGCGCATGGCAACACTATCTCCTACCCAGCAGATGCATGTAATGCATTCGTGCCACGGTGCTCTACAGCAGGTTACCTCCCAACCTCCACCTCCCACCACTGTAGTTCCTCCACCTGCACCCCCTCCAGCCACTTTCCATCCTCCCCCTCCTATTACATCTGCACCCCCTCCAGCCACTTTCCATCCTCCCCCTCCTATTACATACCAGCAACCTCACCAGTACCAGACATCTCCCCACTTCCAGCAACCTGCCCCGTCCCAAACTCCTTCCCCGTACCAAACTCCTTCCCCATACAACTTTCCATCAACATCATCTGCACCTACAGTCCCTGCCCAACCCTCCACTCCACCGCCCACCACCTCTTCTGCCTCCCACATGTCCACCCATTCTGTAGCTTTTTCCACACCTTCACCTCTAACTGTTCCTTCCCCACCACGATCCCAGTCCTCTCTCCACACACCCAGTGTCGAAGTGTCCCGCAGCCCCTCCAGCAGTATTTCCACCCCACAGTACACAGATTTGTAATGTTTTTTTGTTGTAATAAAAATGCCCATTGGGTTTAAAACCTTTATTAAAAAAGTTTTTTGCACTTTAAAAACATAAAAAAAAAAAAAATTTAAATAAAAGTTAAATTCGTTTCACAATGGTTGTCTGTCATTTCTTTCTGCGGCGAACTATGTTTTAAAAAAAGGTTAAATACAGGGTATTTCAAAGGTAAAAAGGTATTCAAAACCAGGTATATAACTGTGGGTAAATTTTAGCTTTTTGCCACAGTTGTGTTCCTGGTTGTGTTTGAAGCAAAGTATTTCACCTAAAAAGTTGTGTTTATTGTTGGTGATTTCCTAACAATGTACACAACTTTTGTTAAAAGGTGAAATACTTTGCATAAAACACAACCAGGTACACACCTGTGGCCTAAAGCTAAAAATAGTAAGACCATGACAAGATAGCCAACTTTGGTTGGCAAAGGTATATACTGTTGGTCCAGAAGGTACACAAGTTTGGTTAGGGCACAAATCTTTCACACTCTGTCATCCCAGTGTACTCTGCCTTGAGGTGACATAAAGTATAGTGGAAAATTGTCCCTGAAACAGTCACAGAACTTCTAGTGGTAATATTTCCAATGACAACATCCATCTTCGCCAGTAACTTGCTCTTCTCTCCAACCTGCACTTTCTTCTCTACAACCTGTCAAAGAAGGGCTGTAGGAACATGCTATATCTAGTTTTCCAGTAGCCAATCCCGTTCGGAAGGCCACAAGGGTCAATTTTAAAAACCGGATCCGGCGTAATCCGTCGAAAAACGGATAGAAAAACGGATAGAAAAACGGATGAACCGGATGAGACGGATCCGGTTTTGTCTGTCAAGAACAAGACGGATCCGGCAGAAAACCGGATCCGTCACATCCGGTTTTACTAAACATTTGCCGGATCCGGCGTTCCGGCACGACGCCGGATCGCGCCTGACGCCGAAAACCTGATGTGTGAAAGTAGCCTTAGAGATGCGCCGTTTCTGGGGTGGCTGTCAGCTTGTGTTTTTTGCCGGGGGGGCAATATCCATGGTCCCTTCTTAAGGCCCCGTCACACTAAGCGATCTTGCTGTGTGTGACGGGGATCAGGATCAGCGACCGACCCCCCTGCCGGTTATCGCTGATCGTGCTCGAGCGGCATGGGCCGTTTTTCGATCGCTGGTCTCCCGCTGCCCAGCGTGCATCACTGCGTGTGGCAGCGAGAGACCAGCGACGCTGGGCACTGGTTGCTAATATAAACGTCGGGTATCCAGGAGCCGCGGCTCCTGGATACCCGCTGTTTACCTTGGAAACCGGCGTACATGCTGGTTTCCAAGGTAAATGTCGGGTATCCTGGAGTCGCTCGGCTCCTGGATACCTGACGTTTACATTAGAAAACAGCGTCGCTGGTCCTGATCGCTGGGGCTGTCTATGTGACAGCTCACTAGCGATCAGCCTAACAATGTGCCAGCGATCCCATCATGTCGGATCGTTGGTGGGATCGCTGGGACATCGTTTAGTGTGACGGGGCCTTTAGGCTACTAATAACTGCCCACAGCTGTCTGCATATCCTTTCCTGGCTATTAACTATAGGGGGACCCCATATTTTTTGGGTGGTCCCCTATTTTAATAGCCAGTAAAGGCTATGCAGACAGCTACAGGCTGATATTAATATCTTGGGAAGATCTACGGGTATTACCCACTTCCCAGGCAATAACCATCTTCCCCCAGTCGCTGGCTTTCCCTCTTTGCACTGGAAAATTGCATGGGAGCCCATGCAATTTTTTTCCCATTTTTTTTAAATATACAGATATTGTAAGGCCGGGGTCACACTTGCGAGAAACTTGCACGAGTCTCGCACCTCAATACACGGCACTATACATAGATTAATAGAATATATCTATCCATAGATATATCTATTTATATATCTATCTATAGATATATATATATTTATTTATATATCTATGGATAGGTATATCTATATATAGATATATATTCACTTATCAAGTAATGTCTACACACAAAACAAATATAACATGGTATGTGATAATATTATGGTATTCAAAGGAGTATGTAAAAGAAGAGGTTGGACAAAGAAATGACATCACAATTCCTTTTTTTTTCTAATTCCATTTGCACAACAGGTTGTCAATCAGTGTTGCTTCCTAAGTGGACAGTTTGATTTCACAGAAGTTTGATTCACTTGGAGTTATATTCTATTGTTTAAGTGTTTCCTTTATTTTTTGAGCAGTGAAAGTATTCGGCCCCCTGGAACTTTTCAACCTTTTCCCACATATCATGCTTCAAACATAAAGATACCAAATATAAATTTTTGGTGAAGAGTCAACAACAAGTGGAACACAGTTGTGAAGTTGAACGAAATGTATTGGTTATTTTACATTTTTGTGGAAATTCAAAAACTGAAAAGTGGGGCGTGCAATATTATGCGGGAAAAGGTTGAAAAGTTCCAGGGGGCCAAATACTTTCGCAAGGCACTGTGTATATATCATATAATATATAATAATATGAAAATAATAATATAATAATAATATATTATTAAGGGTACCATCATTTCTGTCCAGGCCTATTTCATAAGTTTTATTTTTTTTTTAAATTCTGTGGAAGCATGGTTGAAAAGCAATGTCTGAGTTTCATTGGTTCATTTTCATAGATTTTTGATTTATTATTATTACTTTTGTCAGATTCAAGTTATTTCTGTCACCAATGTGGGTTTTTCTGTCATTAAACGAGGGGTACCAACAATGGCGTAACACCATACACCTCGTACACACACGGCTCCTCTCCGTCCATCTCGTACACACGCAGCTCCGCTCTGTACACTTCGTACACATGCGGCTCTGCTCCGTACACCTCGTACACACACGGCTCCTCTCCGTACACCTCGTACACACACAGCTCCGTTCTGCACACCCCATACACACATGGCTCCACTCTGTACACACACAACTCCGCTCCGTACACACACAGCTCTGCACACCCTATACATCTGCGCTCCGTACACCTCGTACACACACAGCTCTGCTACATCCACCCTGTAAACCCCTCCTGACTCCACACAGAAACTTTACGGCTATGTGCACACGGTGCGGATTCTGCTACGTTTCCGCAGCGGTTTTGGCCCTGCGGAAACGCAACAGTTCCGCAGACCAAGTACAGTACAATGAAACCCTATGGGTTTTCAAAAATTGCTGTGCTGACGGTGCGGTTTTTTCCGCACGGTTTTGCTGCGGTTTACAAACCGCAGCATGTCAATTGTTTGGGCGGTTTCCGCAGCGGTTTCACACCTTTAACATAGTAGAGGTGTGAAACCGCAAGACAAAATTGCAGACCAAACCGCAGGAAAACCGCAGGTCACTTTACCTGCGGTTTTACCTGCGGTTCCGCGCGGAAAAACCCACAGGTGAATCTGCAACGTGTGCACATAGCCTACCTCATCCAGCACCATGACAACCAGCATAGCAGAGTCCTGCAGACAACAAGGCTCCTGATCATGTGACCCCTTACTCCTCCCCTCCTGTGACCTCATCACAGGTCCTGTGTGCACAGAAAAGAACAGCATAGGACTTCATTGCAGGCTGTGAGGGGCTGCGTTGGGTCTATCTGGGAGGGCGATGATGGGGTGCATGGGGAGGGTCAGAAATGGGACTATCCCATGAGAATCGTCACGGTTGGGAGATATGGTCTCACCTGCCGGGCCCCTGACCCCCCCGGGCCCTGTCGCAGTGGCAACTTCTGATACCATGGTAGTTATGCACCTGGGTACCAACAATTTTGACCGCATGTGTATGCTCCCAGTTCAAGCTGTGTCAACATTGACAGAGACCATTCAGCCCACAAGTCACGCTTCAAGTCTTAGACCGCATTGGTCTGCACGACCACATTTTGATGGGGATCTGAAGCACTGACAAGATTTTATCAACCAGTTCTTGCTGCAATTTAAACTGTGTCCCACCAGCTCCCCAACGTCAGGCAAAGGTAGCCTTTCTAATGTCTCATCCTGGAGGAGAGGATCTGGCATGGCTCAACCCTTTGTAGGAGAGATGAAATGCAATAATCTCAGACCTGCAAACCTTCCCGGAGGCATTCCACAACGTATTTGATGAGCCAGGTCGAGTTACCTCTGCTGCTTCATCCCTCCTCAGATAATGCCAGGTCAATCTGTAAGCCACTATTCTGTCCTGTTCCGCACCCTGGCATCAGAACTCGGCTTGAACAACGAGGCACTGGTAGCGGCTTTCTGGGAGGGATTGTTCAGAAGGATCAAGTATGGGATAGCCGATCGAGACAGTTCCGGCTGCCTTGATCAAAGAAAAAGGATCAAGGATGAGCTAGCCCCACCCCACTTTATCTAACTATACCTGTTTGGCCCATACTACATTTTCTTCAAAATCATGAGCCCCCTAGCATCTGTTCACACCCTCCATGCACTTAATAGAACTCTGTATCTGTACTGTACACATCCTGGCTAGCGACCAGTTCACACAACATTATGTGCATACCCTATTTAGTGTATCATGACTGTGTAATAAACTGCAGTTACTGAGGTTGTTGCCACGGATCCAAGACAAACCAAGAGATAAAGGTTTATCTACAGGGATTTTCTCTCCACGCAGGTAGGAGCAAAAGGGGGTTAAATGTGACAGGGTAAAGCAGCACAATGGAACTAAAGAAAGCAATAAAACAGTTATGCAGCGTTGAAACGGTTAAAATCAGATAATTATAACTTATCAGTCCGGGGAAAGTTTGATTGAAGGGTCTACTTCTCCCACGTTGGCACTGACAACAGCGGCATTTGCAGTCTCTAAGTCTCTACTCTGTATGTAGTTGGGGCCTCCAGGAGTTAAAGCAAGAAGCAGGGAGATGATCCGAACCTGAGTTTCCCCTGCTCTGAGTATCTGTATGATACCCTGCCTGTCTCTCCGCAGGAACGATGCTGTGCACAGTTAAGTCTCTTAACCTTACTCAGGGGCTCCGGCTTGTCACTGCGGTCCCCGGGACTGTGCGCTCATGTCACTGTCTCTGCACTGTTAGGGGGGGAAGTCTCCTCTAGTCATGGAGGCTACTGAGTCCATGTACTCACATATGGAGCGCTCAATGCCTCGTCCTTCTGTCTAAGTCCCTTGACGGGGGTTCTCTCTCTCTGGAAGTACAGTGCTGTGGACTGCTCTCTGTCTGGAGCGCTCTGCTCTCCATCTGGTGTGCTCTGCTTTTGTGCCCTCACCCTGTACAGCTTCCTGTCCACCGCCCCTTCCCATTTGGTCACTGCCCCCCACGGTCACATGGTTCAGTCGGTCAAGCCAGAAAGTCTTCCCTCCGGCAACCCTGCTGTCTGGCTAGGTGGTTACGGACAAGGAGCAAGAGAGGTAACCCTTTTTAGGCTCTTCTTCCTCTTCACCCCCTCACATTCCCCCTCTCTTTTTGCTCACCATTCCACTAGCGAGATTTTCTGTAGTTTCTGTTGACACTCTTCCAATCCCTGAACAATTTGTTGCCAGAAAATTTGTCTTAGTTATAGCGAACGGGGGGTACACCAGCAGTTGAACGCTCAGAGCGTCGCAAATCAGAAGTTGCAGCCGTGTCAGCTGTTACGGGAAGAATGATGGCCTGAGTTGCTCTCTCTGGGTTGGCAGTTTCAGGCACCAGCCTCCCTTCCGTGTCCCTTAGGGAAAATTGGGAGTCTTCCTCGTCTTCAAATCGTCGGTCAATGGAACTGCCTGTGGGGCAGTAGGTACTTCGTCTTCTTGGTTAGGATCCCGAGACAAACATGGCCGTAACAAATTTTGGTGCAACTTATGAGTGGGCTCCCTCTTGTGTTTCTGGCTGGACCTCATAGACGGAGCCTTTGGCATTGACTCAACGTTTCACGCTGTATGATCCCTTCTCCCAATGGTACTCTAATTTGTTATTTGTTCCCCGTAGAGTAGTGACTTGAGGATGCTCCAGCTCCTGTAGCCTGTTCCGTACAGTGAATGGAGAGACTGTAACCGATGACGGTGTTCTCAAACCCAGGAGTATACCCCCATCCATGGGTAGTTCTCCTCTGGCTCTAACTCCAATTCAGCCAGCTCTTTTCCAGGCCGTCTGAAAAGCAGAGTGTAGGTTGTGTAGCCAGTGGTGCTGTGCTTACGATTATTATACACCCTTACCAATTCAGGGACGTATTTGGGCCATCGTGCCTTCTTCTCCTCCTCTCTCGCAAGTGGATGATAAAGTGTTTTCTGAGATTTACCAATCTTATACAACTGGTGCAACTCCTCCATCACCCTGCCAAGAAAACAGGCTCCCTGATCGGAGTGGATACGCTTAGGACACCCATAAACCTAGATGAAGTACTTGCAGATGGCATGAGCAGCAGACTCAGCAGTCTGATCCCGTGTTGGCGTCATGATGGCAAACTTCGTGAAGTGGTCCACCATTACCAAGCAGTGCTCATAGCCTTGATGCGCTGGCCTGATCGTCAGATAGTCTATCGTCAGCAGATCCAGAGGGCCGGATGATACCACAGTTTGTGTGGGAGCCCGCTGTTTGGGTGGTTTGGCCAGTTCACAGCTCCGACACTGCTGACAGACTTTCTCCACCACGCTACTAAGATTGGGAGGATAAAACAGGCGCTGCAGCCATTGGAAGGTCTTTTCAGGGCCAAAGTGGGCTCCTTTCTCAGGAGCCTCCATAGCCACCCAGAACACCAAGGATGAGGGAATCACTATCTGCCAGATGACACAGTTCTGATTGCAGAAATATCTTCCGATAAAGGATGCCGTCCCGCAGCTGAAGCCTTTCCCATTGCCCTAACATTCGCAGCATTTAAGGTGATGCAATCCTCCTCTCTTGATGGCTGGGCGTCTGTTTAGACGCTACTCACCATCTCAACCGGGCTATCTCCTGATCCTCCTGCTGCACTCGGACCCACTCATCGCAGGGTTGTTCCATTAAACTTGCACAAGTCTCACCCCTTTCAGTAGCTCTAGAAGAGGATTTGCGATGCGCGTAAAGTCTTTTACGAAGCCTCAGAAGTATCTTGTGAGCCCCAAGAATGCGCGCACATCCTTCATGGTTTTTGGGGTAGGCCACTCCTGTACTGCCAAGAAAAACACATCCAGCCCATAAACGGCAGCGCTTCCCAGGACTCACATCCAAAGATGATATTCCATATTTTTTTATTTCATAGGTTAAAAAAGAGAGACAATGCGTTTCGGATACAGTGTATATCCTTCATCAGGTATCATAAAAACACAGTACAAATCCTAATAGTATAAAATGCACTGAATTTTATACTATTAGGATTTGTACTGTGTTTTTATGATACCTGATGAAGGATATACACTGTATCCGAAACGCATTGTCTCTCTTTTTTAACCTATGAAATAAAAAAATATGGAATATCATCTTTGGACGTGAGTCCTGGGAAGCGCTGCCGTTTATGGGCTGGATGTGTTTTTCTTGATTTACTCATCCTGTGTGAGCCTGAACCTGGCTCTTTCACTTGGATCCACCCGAGGCAAGCTGCAAGCCCTGTTTTCTGATAAGTATCCCAAAAGGAAGGATTTTTGAGGATACATAATCCAAAGCTATATTAGTCTTCTATCAGGTGAGTGCATAAAATTGTGCACCCTTTGAAGACTACAATATTGAGTTTACGCACTTAGGGCGCCGCAAATTGTCTGTTCTTCTCTCCCAAACAGGGGTTTTTTTGCACTCCTGTACTGCGGCAATCTTCTCTTGAGAAGGCCTCTGTTAGAGCTGGCGGAACGCACCAAATAATAAAATGATAGTAAGGTGCGTTCGCAGCCCGGGGTCCACCGTGCAGAGGTGGTAAACTGCTGCTTAGTAATGACGGATGTATATAGCGGTATACAAAAGGTCACACACGGGTTAATGCCACCCGGTGTGAACAGGAGCAGACTCTGTTACGTCACAGAGCCACAGTACAGCAAAACATAAATGCCAGAGCCTGTTCAAACTCACAGCACTCGGCAAGAGAGTGCTCAGTATATGGTCACAGAACTCAGCCCCAAGGACACCAGGTCTGAGTCCCTCTAGACCTACTGAGCGTGTGACATCGCACCTGCGGACGCCTCTAATGATGCTTACCACCAAGGAGTGTAGACTAAGTGCACCGTGGCATATAAACAAAGCCACCAGTGGATGTTGTTGCCAGTCTCTGACTCTGCCTCTACCTGGACCTCAGCCTGGGCGCTAGCAGGCTAGGCTACACAACACATGCGTACTAAGGGTAGGGGTTTCATAATGAGTCATTCACCAGGGACATTCATACATGCATACAACACTCACTCCACATGGTCTATATCTTTGTCTATATTAGCGCTGGGCCGGGCAGCCATGCTAAGCTTTTATAGTTGCAGCCTTCCGGGACCTTCCTGGTGGTCCAATCTGAGCAGCAATAGGACCTGAGCATGTGACCTCCGACCTCCAATGAGAGGTCGTCCAAAGGGCATGCTCAGTAGGAGAAAATCAGGACTTAGTCCCAGAAGCATCTGCTTTCCGCTGACTCATGCATGATAGAATAGCTGAGCCAAGAGGAGCAACCAGTCGCTTACCATTAGGCTGGGCAAGACGCTGGAACCCAACGTCTCTGCTGAGCAGGAACCTCTGCAGAAGAATGGGAGACTGCAGAGGACATGGCTCGAGACTCCCCCTGTGCAGTGGGAGAAACTTGATGCCTAACAGCCTCACTCCTTCGGCTGAGACAGTGTGTCCCAAATACTCGATCTGAGTATGGAAGAGATGACACTTTTGAGGCTTCACTTTCAGCCCATGCTTTTGTAGCCAACTCAGAACCTGCTCCAGTCTCAGTAGATGTTCATCAAAGGTGGGGGCAAAGAGAATGATGATCAGGGTAGCTTCAAAGTTCAGGTCCCCTAAACATCTTTCCATAAGACGTTGAAATGCTCCGGGGGCATTGGCCAGACCGAATGGCAAGCAGTTAAACTCATACAATCCCATCGGAAGAATGAAAGCAGTCTTGGCTCGGACTTGCTCAGACATTGGTACCTGCCAATAACTGCTGGCCAGGTGTAGTGTAGAAAAGTAGCTGGCATTTACTAACGTGGACAGGGACTCCTCTATTCTCAGCAACGGATATGAATCCCGCACTGTACAGGCGTTGAGCCAACAATGGTCCACACAGAAGCTTAAAGTCCCATCCTTCTTCCTCACCAGGACAATGGTGGTAGCCCACGGACTCTGGCTCCGACATATTGCCCCCTTCTTAAACATTTGTGACAGCATCCCCTTCACTTCCCGGTACATTTGTGGGGGTATCTGACGGTATCGTCCATTGATAGGCGCTGCATCACCAGTGGGTATTTCGTGTGTTATTGCGGTGGTGCGCCCAAAATCGTCTTCATGTTTTGCAAACATGTCCTGGTATTTTCCAAGCAGAGACTCCACCCAGGTAACCTACTTGTGGGTCAGTTCCGAGAGTTCTGTCCGCATGTGTTCCAGTATCCGACATCCCTCCTTCAGCAATCGGGGGTCCGGGGTCAATTCAGCATCTATAGTCACCAACCATGGATCTTCCGGCTTCACAGTCTGCTGTACTGCTTCAGATGGAACTAATTCATTGGGCATGCCTAGGATGTGGGCCACTTCACTCCTGGGGGGCAAGGTCATGTCATCCTCCCCCAAATTTACACAGCGCACGAGGACAGTTCCATTCCGCACCGTAGCCAGTGTCCGTGCGACTATTATTCCCGATGGTAGCTGGTCAGCCTTGCTGGGTTCAACTTGTATTTCAACCCCCTCCAGAGGGATACCAACCCGGATGGGCAAGGGAAGCATGGTCTGTCCAGGGGGCAACACTCGGTTGACAGAGGCGGGCACGATTATTTTGCCGAGCAACTTCCCATCACTGTAGGTTTCCTGGGCCTGAGTTGCCCATATCAGTTGCTGGAAGACCCTCCTTTGAGGGGTATGGATGCTCCGCTGTTGCAGGAACTGCTCTGGGGAATCGGTTAGAAGGCTCCTTAGATCTTTAAGCACATTCATGTCCAAGGTTACGGTATGGTCTTTGGCCGCTTCTCCATCCACCAGCACTACTCCCCTTCTCCCTACATCCTTACCGCAGACCACTATGTTCATCCTTACTCATCCTGGCCGGTCACAGGGGTGGTAAGTGGTTAGCCGCCGTGAGCTTAATCACCAGTCCCCATTCTGGCCGCAGCGCCTCCGTGAAGGGTCGGTGGAATTAACCTTCAAGCATGGTGGTAACCTGAGAGCCAGTGTCTACTAGGCAACGTACTGCTCGTCTATTCATCTTGGCCCAGACCAAGGGACACGTGGAAACAAGGCTGGTGGGACTTTCAATAATCCTCAAATTTTCAGGCTTCGGGCGGCATCCCCCGTGTTCGGAACCCTCTAGTTTAACAGATGACACCGTGAAGGTCGGCTCCGCCGAGTGCACCACCGAGTAATATGACCAGGTTCTCCCCAGTTGTAACATGTGGGTGGTCCTCTTTTCCGGGTGACACTAGTCTTACATTGGGGGCGGTCTCTCTGTCTCACACCGGTGGACTGGACTGTACAACAGGGGTTCTCTTGGATTCAGCCATTTATTCATGGATCTGCTTAATCTCCTTCTTCAAGTCTTCCACCCATTGGGGGCAGCGACCGTGGTGGCAGCTACCTCCCCACTGGCACTATTACTCCCTGCTCCTGCTCGCGCATGCACGCCTCACTCCCAACCTCAGAGAAAGTCATGCCTTGCTTTACCCGCATGCAATCTCGCAGGGCCTGCTTCATCTTCACGTCACTCAAGCCCATCAACAGCTGGTCTCGTAGCACAGCGTTAATCGGCCCTACGCCTATGCCGCTCTTCCGGACAATGGCAGTATGGAGTTCCTGCAGGGCATTCATAAACTGCATCATTGTCTACCCCTCTCTTTGAGCCCGGTGAAACAATCGCATGCGCAGCTCCCTTACGTCAGTGGGGTCCCCATGCATCTCCTCAAGTATAAGTAGAACTTTGTCCAGTGTATCTCTCGCCTGGGGGGTCTAAGCATAACAGAGTCCCATGCCTACCCCTCTAGGGCCATCACTACTATCTCTGCCTTCAGGGCCAGCGTCATGGTATGCATCCGCATCATCCCTCGGATGCGTTCCATTCAACTCCACAGCATAACTTTGTTCCCAGAGAATTTAAGCAAATTATTGAACATGACTCCCAGGGAGATGCTAGACCTGGGTCCTACCCCAACTGCTTGGTCTGTCCCCTCCGTTGTGCGACATCCTGCCGACTACACCACTTGTAATAAACTGCAGGTACTGAGGATGTCACCACAGATCCAAGACAGACCAAAAGTTAAAGGTTTATTTACAGGGATTTTCTCTCCACGCGGGGAGGATCAGAAGGGGGTTAAATGTGACAGTGTAAAACAGTAAAGCAGCGTAATGGAACTGAAAAAAGCAATAAAACAGTTATGCAGCGTTGAAACGGTTAAATTCAGATAATTATAACTTATCAGTCCGGGGAAAGCTTTATTGAAGGGTCTACTCCCATGTTGGCACATCAACGGTGCTTGCAGTATCTAAAGTCTCTGTATGTAGTTGGGGCCTCCAGGGGTTAAAACAAGAAGCAGGGAGATGATGCGAACCTGAGTCTCCCCTGCTCTGAGTCTTTGTATGATACCCCGCCTGTCTCTCCGCAGGAATGATGCTGCACACACTGTGAAGTCTCTTTACCACACTCAGGGTCTCCGGCTTGTCACTGCAGTCCCCGGGACTGCACACTCATGTCACTGTCTCTGCACTATCAGGGGGGGAAGTCTCCTCTAGTCACGGAGGCTACCGAGTCCATGTACTCACATACGGCGCTCTCAACCCCTTGTCCTTCAGTCTCAGACCCTTGACGGGGGTTCTCTCTGGGAGCGCAGTGCTGCAGTCTGCTCTCTGTCCCACGTGCTCTGCTCTCTGTCTGGTGCACTCTGCTCTCCGTCTGGCGCGCTCTGCTCTCGCGCCCTCACCCTGCACAGCTTCCTGTCCATCGCCCCTTCCCTTTGATCATTGCCCCCACGGTCACATGGTTCAGTCGGTCTGGGCCAGAAAGTCTTCCCCTCTGGCAAACCTGCTGTCTGGCTAGGTGGTTCGGGACATGGAGCAGGAGAGGTAACCCCTTTTAGGCTCTTCTTCCTCTTCACCCCCTTGCAGCTGTATTGTACAATATAAGCATATTTTACCATTTACCTTTCGTGTCTCCCTTATTTCCTCATAAATTGTAAGCTTGTGAGCTAGGCCCTTACTCCTTTTGATAACTGAGCTATGCTTATTTTGTAATGTCTTTATTGTCTGTACAAGTCCACTCTAAAATTGTAAAGTGCTGGGAATATGTTGGTGCAATAAAAATAAATGTCTTAGTTGCTCACCGGTAATGGGAGTCTATGACAGCACCATGAGAGAGGTGATCCACCTTTCAAGGACAGGAAACCTACAGACATAAAAGGGCAGTACCTCTCTCCTGTATCAGTTGTATTACTGAGCACGAGAGGACCTCCATGTTTAGATGCACAATATATGTTGTTCCGGACACCAAATACTTTCTCAAACGTTATAAGGTACAAGTAAAAGAACTGCTCACCGACACGTGAAGGGAGGAAATAAAAGGGTGTTGTCATGGGCTCTGAAAAATCCTGTTATCAGTAAATAACTAAGACATTATTCGATCCCCCATGACAGCACCACAAACGAATTACAGAATAGTAAGAAATCATGGAGGCACCACAGCCTGAAGCACCCTTCTCCTAAATGAGAGAATGTAAGAGGCACACATACCAAGTCTATAATGCTTATAGAACGTGGGAGAAGATCATGAAGCCGTCCGATTGACATCTTCGATCTCCTTGCCCAGGTGGCCACCACGACCTGTGTAGAGTGAGGCTTCAGACCTTCTGGAGCTGCCTTACCACTTGATGTGTAAGCTAATGAAATGGCTTCCTGATCCACCTAGCTAAAGGGCATATTGAAATCTTAAGTCCTTTCCTAGTACCCTGAAAGGAAACAAAGAATTACCCCTCTTCAAAGAACAGGTAACTGAACTGTATCTGAATAGGTATCTCCTGACATCCAGTGAATGGAAGGAAGGAAGAATTATCTCCTGTAGTCTGTGAAATCTAGAGGCTAGTTTTGGTAGGTAAGATGGATCCAGCTTCAAGACAACCCATCTTCCAGGAACTGGGAATATGGTGGAAGTCTGTAATGGGTCTGAATATCACTAACCCTTTGGGCAGATGTTAACGCTACAAGAAGGTCTGCTTAAAGTGAAAGAACATTTAATGGGGCTGAATCAATGGGCTCAAAGGGCAATTCTGTCAACGCTATTAGAACTAGGTTTAGATCCCATGGCACTATTCTAGCTTTCATTATTGGTCTAGACCTAGGCGATGCCCTAATAAACCTAGCTACCCAATAATTCCCAGCCAGAACAACAACTATACAGGGCCCCCAGAGTCAATACCTGACTGAGGGTGCTAGACTAGTGGATAATCCCAACTCCAAACCATTTTGTAGGAACTTCAGAACTTGACCTATCGGGACCTTTTCCCCAATTTCTGAATTTGAGGTAGATAGAAATTTCTTCCAGTTTCTGGCATATATCTTGGTTGTGGACACCTTCCTACTCTGAAGCAGAGTGGCAACTAGATTGTGAGAAAAACCTTTCCCTATCAACAGTGCCCTCTCAAATTCCTTGCCATCAGATGTAGGCTGGACACTCGTGGATGGAAGACTGGTCCCTGGGAGACGAGATCTGGAAGTTCCATAAGAACCTACAAATTGGTGACCGACATCGTCCTCAGCCAGGAAAACCAAGGTCTTCTGGGCAAAAAGGGGGCAATTAAGTAAACTTGTACCCTGTCCTCATGGATCTTTTTCAACACAATGGTATTAGGGCCATCGGAGGGAAGGCATATGTCAGACTGAAGTTCTATGGCATTAGCAGAGCATCTACTCCCTGTGGACCTTCTCTGGGGTTTAGAGAACAGAACTATTCCACCCTTCTGTTTCCCCTGCTGACAAAGAGGTCTATATCCAGACAACCCCACATTTGCATGATCTGGTCGAAGATGGAACAATTTAAAACCCATTCTCCCTGCCTGTGTCGGAAGCGGCTTTGGAAGTCTTCCTTTATATTCTCTTTTCCAATTATGTGCATAGAAGTTAATGACCGCAAATAAGTTTTGGCTATGTGAAATATACAATCTGCCACTTCCATTAAAGGCCTGCATCAAGTCCCTTCTTGGTGATTGATGTAGGCTACCATCACCTGATTGTTGGAGAGGATTCTAACATGATGAACCTGTAGGGACATAAGGAGTTGTCTTAATTCTTTCTCTATTGCTATAAGCTCTTTTATGTTAGATGAACCACCAATCTTCATGCTCTGTCCAAATCACCTGGACCATCACCTCACCAAGATGGGCCCCCATCCCCTGGGGCTGGCATTCATAGTGACAATCCGGGAAATAGGAATCAGCCAGGGAACCCCCTGGACAAATTCAACAAATTCAGCCACCAAAGAAGGGATTGTATCATAGACAGGGACAGAGAAAACCATCCTTCCAGGCACCCTTTAAATGAAAGGTCGTTACTTAAAACACCCCAATGTAAGACCCTAGCATGGAACTGGGCCCACTGGACAGCTGGAATACAGGAAGTGAGTGACTCTAGAAGGGACAGCACACCCCTAAGGGAGATAGAGGGATTCTTCACTGCCTTCAACACCTGTTGTTGGATGCTCATTAATTTAGTAACTGGTGGCCAACACTCCTGAGTCCTGGAATCCAGCATGAGACCCATGAACTCCTGCACCTTCTGGGGCTGTAAACACAACTTTTTAAGGTTCAATAGCCATCCAACCCTTCTAGAGTGGACATTATACCCTCCAACCATCTAGTGCAATGAAGGACCGATTTGCCTACTGTTAAGAAATCATCTAGATAGGAGACAATCAAGACATTTTGTTTAAGAAGATGTGCCATGACCTGGTAAAGATCCGTGGGGCAATAGCGAGACCAAACGGCAGGACTCTAAATTAAAAATATCTAACCGTACCCTCTAGTGACACCACCACCCTGAGGAACTGTTGGTGATTCGCATGAACAGGCACATGGTACTACACATCATTGAGATCTAACACAGTCATAAAGCAATTTTTAAAAGTGTAACTTTTTTGCCGACCTTAATGATTCCATCTTAAAGGAGCGTACTATTAGAAACTTATGTAGACCTCTTAGGTTAATAGAACCCCCTGAATCTTTCTGACATGGGACTTCTGATTCTAGGGCCCGTTGCTCCGCAGATGAGGAACGAAGGAGAGAAATCATGAATTTGTTATGTGGCATTGAACGAAACTCCAGTCTGAGTCCTAATTTTATCAGACACTGGATCCAGTCACTATTCGATATTTTTGACCAGGTCAAGAAGAAGGTGGACAGCCTTCCCCCCACCTGCATTGACAGTCATTGGGGCAGTTTCCTGCGATCTTGGGAGGAACTTCTAAACATAAATCCTCTACCTTTTCTTTTTCGGTCGTCCCTTCTGACTCTGTCCCTGGAGGGCTTTCCACGGACAAATCTTCTTCTGCTGAACAGACGTCCATAGGAAGGGACCTATAGGCTAGGGAATCACTTCTTATTGTCCCCCGCTTTTTCCAAGAGTTCATCCAAAATCAGCCAAAACAGGTTTTCCCCCTCACACAGGATGGAGCATAGGTTTGACCTGGCCTGGATGTTCCCTAGCCAGCTCTTTAGCCACAGAGCTCTTTGGGCTGCGTTTGAAAGGGCTGCAGCCTTTACTGCCAACCTGACTAAGTCCACCGGAGCATCCGACATAAAGGCTGCGGCCCCCTGCATCATTGGAAGATTAGACAAAATATTCTCACTGGAAGCCTTATCTTTTATCTGGGTCTCTAATTGGTCCAGCCAGACCATTAAAGACCTGGCCGTACAGGTAGCTGCCACTACGGGTCTGAGAGATCCTGCTGACTTTTCCCAGGTGCCTTTCACGAAAGTATCCACTTTCTTGTCTAGTGGATCCTTCAGATTTCCCATATCCTCAAAGGGTAATGAAGACCTTCTAGATGCCTTAGCCACTGCTGCATCTAGTTTTGGGGCTTTTTCCCATGAAGATGAGGCAGGCTCCCCAAATGGATACCTCTTGAAGGCTGGAGGGAGGGAACCTTTCCTCTCTGGTCTCCTCCACTCTCGATGAATAATAGAGTGGATCTTGTCATTTAGGAGAAAGGACCTGCTTTCTGATCCAGACCCTCAAACATGATGTCCTGCATTGATTTCTCTGGCCTGGACTCAACAATCCCCATAGTACTCCAAAGCACCTTTGCCAGTTTATCCGGTCAATAGGGAATAAGGAGCGTCTTGAACCTGTATCTGACGAGCTCAAAGCTGAAGCAGATGATACCGAGATATCCTCCTCACCCAAGTTACTATAACTGCCTGACTCTGGGGATCTAAAAATTCCTCAATATCACCTTATGGGCACTTTCCTGGGAAAGGGATCTGATAGATTCCTTAACCTCCACCTGAACAATCTCTCTCAAGCTAGTAGCGAAAGTGAGGTATGGTGTCTCTTCCAAAACTGCCTGCTGAATGCACGACTAGCCTGGTCCACGGCCACAGAAGTCAGACACCACCATCAACTCCAGGAAATACTTACCTGCACCTCGCTGCAGACCACAGCCGAGTCCATAATCCTACCTGGATACTGCTCTCCTGCTCCACTCACTAATGTGAAGTCCCCCTGGGCAACTCTGGCACTTCCAGGAACCCGGCACCGGCCGAGGTAGGAGACCCCTGCTGTCTGATCCAATTGGCCGGGCCTTGGAATGACGCCACTCTTCTCCAGGTATGTCTGAAGAGGTCCGTCCATCAGGGACAGGAAACTAACTGATGTGGAAGAGAAGTGCCCCCCTTTTATGTCTGTAGGTTTCCTGCCCTTGAAGGGCTAATCCCCTCTCTTGTGGGGCTGTCATGGGGGATCGAATAAAATTATTACTACTATACTGGACGATCTAGTTTCCCTGACCATCCAAATTTATCTGCAGTTGCAGGAGCACTCTCCATAGATGGTGCATGAAGAAAACCGATTTGTCTGACTCTGTCATTCCAAAGGCCGCTCATTCCTCAGCATCCCATGCCCGCAGCATCTCTGTAACCTATGTATGCTGACAATGTAGGACTGGCTAAGCAAGAGTAGGAGATTCATCAAGCCAGGAGCTCGTCATTCTATTGTGGAAACACTGGTTATCTCATCAGCTCTTGTTCCAAGAAATCCATTGCTTATGTCATCTGAAGATGGGAAGTCCCTGTCTGAAGCGATATGGATAGTCACCGAGCAAGTAGAGTTCTGAATAGGAATGTTGCACACTGAGAAAATTGCCTTCTACATGCTACCTAGTCCGTCTCATCCGCGGATCCACATGCATCAACCCATCCTTGACTGGTGATCCGGAGAGGTGCTCCGTTGTTGTCAGTCTTGTCATGAGAAGTATCTTGTACCTGTAAGACTAGTCCAGATGCTGGTGGCTCCATCTTCTCTGTCGGGATTACCATCTGCCTACTGGACATAAGCAGATGTCTTCCCCAAAAAAGCAGAGACATTAGATCCACATAGGTCATGTACGACTGTCCTATAGACCTGCTTTCTCACTTGTACGAGGTTGAATTTACCCTCTGTCCTAGGCGGAGACTCTAGCCATGTCCTAGCATGTTAAGGAGAACTTGGCTAGGGGTTTAACTCAGAAGTACTCTTCTCCAGCTGGAGCTGAATTGTTCTTTGTAAAGAAAAAGGATGAGACTCTCCGACCTTGCATTGATTATAGTTGACTAAGTTGACTCAATCAGATCACGGTGAAGAACAAGTATCCATTGCCATTGATTCTGGCATTGTTCGACTGCCTAAGAGGTTCTAAGAACTTTACCAAACTGGATGTCTGAGCAGCATACAATCTAATCTGGATATGTCGAGGAGATGAATGGAAGATTGCCATCAATACCTGGGACGGTCATTATGAATACAGAATTATACCATTTGGACTTAGCAATGCCCCAACTGTCTTCCAAGAATTTGTGAACAACATGTTTTGAGACCTCTTCTACTCTTCCTCTTACCTGGACAATATCTTGGTCTTCTCTCTAGATCTGAACTCTCATAGGAGGAACGTTCACCAAGCCCTGCAGCGACAGACAGGACAGCTCAGCATCACACTGGAGCACCTTAGGCCCACCAGAGAAAATCATTCTTGGGGCCCACTAGGTAGCTACATAGAAATAAATATAAGACCACCAATTGTGCAGTAAAACACACTATCAGGGTATAATATAAGGTAGTACATGTTTTAATTATGTAGCAGGGGTTGGGGTAGCCTCTCAGAATATAAAGTAGCCCCCTTATAGAATATAATGTTGCTCCCTTATAGAATATAAAGTAGCCTCCCTCATGGAATATAATATAGTCCTTCTCATAGAATATAATGCAGCCCCCCTCATGTAGTATAATGTAGCCCCTCCACCAACTCCATCATTGTTCTCCCCCTCCACCCCATCATTGTCCTCATCACCGCCTCCATCATTGCCTTCTCACCCACCACCCCTATCATTGCCCTTTACACCACCTCCATCATTGCTTTCTCCCCCACCACCACCATCATTGTCCTTTCCACCACAACCATCATTGCCTTCTCCCCAATCATTATTGCCCATTCCACCACCTCCACCATTGCCTCCTCCCCACCACCCCATCACTGCTCTCTTCATCACCCACGTCATTGCCCTCTCCAATATACACACACACAGCACCGCAACACTCTCATAGAGACAGACAGCACCACTCACCTCTCTGCATGTTCCCCGCAGCTGCAGCACATCCCAGCAGCATCTTCATCACCAGCAGCTTTCTCTCTGAAACAGTCGCCTGCTGAATGATGATGTCATCCAGCTGCACTGCTGTGTCAGACAGAAAGCGCCGGGCAGGAAGCAGGACAGCATCGAATTCGCTGCCATTTTCTCCTGTAGGCAGCATAGCTGCAGGGATCACTCCCTGCCCACCGATTACCCTCAGTGTTAGCCACACTGCAGGGGCCCACCTCTGGGGCCCCGATGCAGCCACATCAGCTTTACATGTGGTATGTCCGTCCCTGCGTGCAGTATTAGCCTCAGCCTGCAGCTAACACTGCCCGCTATTAAAGTGAAATGAATATTCACTACTTTCCATGCCCATGGGGGCATGGGGAACCGTGAATATTCATTTCTCTTTACCAGCGGGGACAGGCTCCTCTCTCCAGCTGCTGCTCTGCTGGCACCGGGCGGGCCTCCCTAACTCATGGACCCTATAGCAGCTGGATGTGCCACTATTAGTGACACATTACTGTCTGGGGCCCCTGTAGCAGTGAGGGCCCTAGGTAGCTGCCGGCCCTGTATGCAAGCAGGTATAAGAGCCTGGGCCCACCGGAGAATCCTCCAGTTCCCCCATAGGCCAGTCCAACCCTGGAACAAACTGTACGCTAAATTTGACAAATGTGTGTTTGAACTATTTTTTCTGCCTTTCCTAGATTATATCAACTTGGACACAGGCCAGGAGATGTATCTGGAGAAAGTGTCTTCCATCCTCAAGTGGCCGCACCCTCACGGCATTAAAGCTATCCAACAATTCCTGGGATTAGCCAACTACTACTGACAATTCATTTCACATTTTTTTCCCAGACCACTCATCTCTATGATCTGTAAGGTTGCCAATCCGAAGGTATAGACTCCAGAGGCTAAAAATGCTATTCTGTCCCTGAAATGGACCTTCTCCTATGCTCCAGTATTACATCGACCAGAAGTGAACAAGCAGATATTTCTGGAGGTAGATTTTTCATCTTGTAGGGCTAGAGCAGTTCTTACCCATAAGTCTCCTTCCGGTCATATGGTGACCTGCGGTTTCTTCTCCAAAGCCTTCTCTGCCCCAGAGCGCAACTGCTCAATTGGTGACCAAGAGTTGTTAGCAATTAAAATGGTGCTAGAGTAGTGGCGGTACCATCTCAGGGGAGCAGTCCATTCCGTCGTCATTTATACGACCACAAGAACCTGGCCTATCTGCAGTCGGTGCAAAGAGTGAATCCACGCTATTATAGGTGGTTATTTTTTGCCTTTATTGATTTTGTTTTGCATTTCTGGTCAGCTGACAAAAATATTAAAGTTGACTCACTTTCCCACTCCTTCCTGCCCACTGGCCACATGGAGGAACCTCAACTCATCATCGAACCATGCAAGATGGTTATGGTGGCTCCAGTATACCCATCCCAAATTCCACCAGGTAAAACCTTGGTGACAGAATCAGACAAGAGGTGAGTTCTTCAATAGGGTAATTCCTCCAATGAGGCTGGCTATGAGGGTCAAAACAAGAAATGGCAGCACAAATAATGTCACTACTGGTGGCCTACCCTAGTGGAGTTCGCAATAAAACTCCTAGGCAACTCCCATCTTGGCGATTCCTACCATTTCTTGTGCCCTTAGTGCCATGTCCGATCAAGGTGTCCAGTTCACATCCAGATTCTGGAAAGTTTTGTGTAAGCTTCTGAATGATGTCCTAGATTTCTTGTCAACATATCACCCTCAATCCAATAGACAGGTAGAGGGAATCAACCAGATTCTGACCAACTTCCTGCTGCACTTCACAAATACACATCATGTTAATTGGGTGAACCTCTTACCATAGGCAGAGTTCTCCTATAACAACCACTCAAGTGAGTCTTCTGCAAGTTCTCCATTCTTTATTTTTTTTGGGAGCAACAGCCAGGAATCCCCTTTCCAGTGTTGGTCGCTTCTGACATACAAGCAGCCGATCAAAGGATTTCTTGAGAATATGGGAGGAAATAAAAGCCACTCTAGAGAGATCATCTAAACATATTAAGAGGAATGTGGACACAAGATGCTTGGATTTACCTTGTTATCATCCAGAAGATAAGGTCTGGTTATCTTCTAAGTACATCCATCTAAGATCCTATCCTACAAGACAGGCCCTTGATTCATCGATCCCTTTGAAGTCATCAAGCAAATTAATGCTGTATCCTATTAACTGAAGTTGCCAGCATCCTTATGAAAACCCAATTCCTTCCACATATCCCTCCTATAACCAGTCATCCTGAGTACCTTCTTCAAGGATCCTAGTGTCACCCCTGCTCCCATCAGCTTTGAGGATGTCTTTCAAGTAAATATGAAGAAGGTGAGAGGAAAAGAAAAAAATGCTCTTTGTTGTTTGGAAATTACTTGGACCTGAAGAAAGGCCATGGGAGTACAAATAAAACATTCATACTCCTCTTATCGTTTCAGACAGGGACTTCCCATCTTCTTCTACAGAAATTCCTAGTGAGCTTGAAGAGGAGGGGGCATATGGAGGGGGTATTTTTAGAACAGCACAGGCGCCCCTACAATTGTCTCCTTCTTGCCCCCTGCAGGGACAGTGGCATGTTCACTTACCCATCCGCGCTCCCCCAACGCCTCTCCTTTCCAGGCCAGCGCATGTCACCTTCCCCAAAGGGGAATGGCTGGGATACATTAGGTGTTTAAGGCTTCTTCCCTAAAGGGGAGGTGCCTTAGCAACTTAGGTAATCAGTATACATACTGCTACCTAGTTGCAAAATCAGAACAAAATGAGGCTTTTTACTGAAACTGTTAAAAACCACCCAAATAACAGATTTCCCTACAGACAAAAGCAAATTAGTGATTATGAAATCCATGCACAAATGAGTCTGCAGTCTTTTTAGAATGGACTTATTTTTGCCCATGTGCTAATTAAGCATTGATGGCCACCAAAAGTCTAGCAATAGCTTTATGCATAGCGGTGATCCCACGATAACCATTCAAGAAACAATCATGAAGCTCCTGCAACAGACGTAATCTTACAGAAGCACAAATAATTTGGAACCCAGAGTATCAGAAGGAGACAACAACTGTACTTTACCGATTTCCTCTTCCATCTCCGAGGTTACTATAGAAAACCCAATACTCCGAGGAAGAATGAAGGATGGAGGTTCTGAAGGAGAAACTGAATCAAGACGACACGATAAGGCATCTGGCCTTACATTCTTCGATCCCAAACTGAACATTTATGGACAAATTGAATCTTGAAAAAAATGAGGATCATCTGGCCTGTCTCTCAATGTAAGAAATTTTAATGACCTGTCACGCTAGTGACCTGATCAATTGCTCCTTCCAAAAAATGCCTCAATTCGTAAAAAAGCTAATTGGACAGCGAGAATCGTAATTTTCTTAGCAGACAAAAATTTCCTAGAGAAAATTGCACATGGCCACAAGATGGTCAGCGTTTTGGGAACTTGACACAAAACAGCCCCTATCCCGACCTCTGAAGGATCCACCTGTATGATGAATGGTTTCTGGAGACTGAGCTGGATTAAAAGTGGAGCTGAAATGAACCAATTTATTAAAGGCCCTGCTATAGAGAAAACTAAAAATTCATAAATACATCTCCAGAGAAGGGACAAATCACCCCCACATTGAACATACAGGATTAATTATAACTGGGGAAGTGAAAGAGCTGGCATTTCAATCTGCATGGAAATAGGGACATCCTGCAGTAACCAGATAATTACAAAAGGATACCTACTCTGAAAACCAGTAACTACTGTATTACTAGGATTCATCTATTAAGAGATGAAGAAATACACTTCCGAGACAAGATATTCCTCTGATCAAAGCAAGGCTCGCTTATCACTATCTGAGAGTATGCTGGTTGCTCGGGTTTTCCAGATCACCAGATCATGCTCGGGTGGTCTCCGAGTATTTGGAAGTGCTTGGAGATTTAGTTTCTGTTGCCGCAGCTGCATGATTTGCGGCTAGTTGATAACCTGAATATGTGTGGGAATTCCCTAATGAACAGGCAATCCCCACATGTATTCAGGCTTACAATAGGAAGCATGACAATATCTTCTGTCTAGGACCTCCAGGGGTGAAAATATCCTAAAAATTAAAGATCTCAAACTTATAGAATAACTAGCACACCCCACAATGAGCCCCTATTCAAGCTTACCATGGAAAGGTATGTGGGCAGACGTCTTCCTGGTCTTTCTGACTCTAGGACCCAGTGGCAACCTTCCTTCTACTCTAATGGCCACGCCTGTAACTGGGTGTTTATAATTCCCAGCTTGCTGCTGGAAGTTGCTGGTGATATTTCCATTTCCCTTTTGAGGCTTGGAGCTATAACTGTCGGCTATCTTTCTCCTTGGTGTTGGAGGACATCAATGTTTCTCTGAGTCTACTCAAGCTAAGTGTTCCCCTTGTTTGTGTATCCCAGCTGTCTTTAGTTGTAGTGGCTATTGAATAGGGCTCATCCTGTCCTTTCCTATGCAGGGTTTTCTGTTAGGGTAAGGCAGTGTTTAGGTATCCTGCTCGGCCATAGGTGCAGAACCTATATAGGAACATTAGGGCAAACATGGTCTACTTTTTTGGATAAAATAAACAAAATGTAATAGCTTTGCTGCTCTTGCTATGCAAGCCACACCCCTGCAGTCATATGCTACCTAGTAACCGGTGCATAATTGTCCTTTATAAACTATTGGTAGTAGCAGCTAGTGGTTCCTTTTTGTTATTTAGCAACATGGCAGCCCATCATTTTTTTGGACTATAAAAGGTCATAATGTGGTTGCATTTTTTTAAATTCTTTATACACACCTTCATAATAGAAAATTGCAATTTGAGATGGTCAGATAATAGATACAAAAAGTCTTGAAAACATTTTCTGAGAATCTCATGTATTATTCTTTTCATGCTGTGAAACTGAATTTCACAAATGGAGATACACTATGTAAATCTTCTAGTTTCTTTTTGAATCCCAGAATAGAAGAAAATTATTAGAGAGCTAAAACCTGTATAAGTCTTGTAGCAGTTATGCTACATCCCACTGGTATAGCAGTACTAATCAATTACAAGATACTTTAAATAATATGCTTACTGTGAAAATAATATCCTTGACCGCACAATGAACTTGAAAACATATTCCAATGCTTTTAGAGTTCGTAGAATTGGTTCACACTGTTCTCCTCTGCTGGAAATATCTAAATATTTCTTCAAAACGGTCATCAGTTTCCTGTCAAGAAAAGATTTATTTCAATTATTATCATTTTACATCCAAAATTATTTTTTAGTTCATTCATGTGAAATTAAAGAAATACTCCAACTTAAATAAAAAATTCATAGTAAGGCATAATGCATACTTAAAATATCTGGTGCCCTATTTTTTATTTTTCTTGTGTGATACCTTTGATTCTCTGTCCTTTCATTATTGTACGTGACATTTTTATTTCTAAAAAGTAAAATATAATCAAATTTCAGAATGTTGATATGGAAAACCAGTCATCATTTCTTGATCCAGGAAAGAATTCTTTCATGTGAAACAAGCCAACTTCTGCAAACTTAACCATAGCAGTCTTGACATGCAGTACAAATGTTCTCTAGTACCCTGTGACTTCGTGCGATGGTGAGCCTAACCAACCTGTCAGGCTGATAAAATATATTGTATGGTGCAGCATCACCAAATAATCAGGATATAAAAGTTGTTTATTGGTTATAGTCGCAAGAATACTATTTTGGGGGCACATATGATGTTTTGAAAGCTTTTTATTGTATTTAGATTGATAAATCAGCCTTTTAGTTTTGAGGCACTGAGTTTCTAAGGGGACATGCACACAGTTTTTGGAGTGGATTCAATGCAAAAAACACTTCAAAGAAATCACACAAAAAACCCTTTAAGGGTTTATGCACACATTGCAGATTTTGATGCGTTTCTGCAGCGTTTTTGGACGCGCTGAATTCCTCAAATCCGCACTGCACACAATGTTAATCTATGGGAAATCCAAAAACGCTGTGCACATGCTTCGATTCAGAGTGGAATTTTCCAGTGCATTTTATTTTCCGCAGCATGTCAATTCTTTTTGCAGATCTGCAGCATTTCTACACTCATTGACTCCCATTCATTTTGGCCAATCTGCAGCAAAACTGCAGATGTGAAAAAAATATGCGGTTTTGCTGCGGATTAGGGTGTCAAAAAAGCTGCAGAGGGAAGTGATGTCAAGTGTGTGGGCGGAGTGTGTGTGTGCAGGAAGAGAAGGAATAGAAGGCAGTCACCATCTTGGAAGAAGGCAAAATGGAGGGCTATCATCGCATGGGGATGGATGTCGGGCATCTGATTGATCTGGTATGTATGTGTGTGTGTCTGTCTGTGTGTGTCTGTCTGTCTGTCCGTCCATCCCCATACGACAGGTATTGTACTCAGTTGTTGGATGGGACTACTGCTCCCATCCGGTTATTATGATGGGAGAGTAGTCCTATTGTCTGGTGACTGAGTACAACTGTCAGTTAAACACAAAACACATAATGACAAACAATACATACAAATAGAGTTGAGCGAAACAGGTCGGTCAGATTCAAAAATCGCCGACTTTCGCCAAAGTCAGGTTTCGCCGATCGAAACCTGACCCTAGCGTGAGGTCGGCAATGAGGTCGCCGATCAGCGCGCCAAAGTCGCGTTTCAAATGATGGTTTCAGCGACTTTTCTCACCCACTGATGGAGGACGCACACTGTGGGCAACGCGATGACATGCACAGCGGCCACCACCATCTTAGAGAAGGGCATTGAAGTGATTGACTGGCTATGTGTGGCGTCACAGTGGGTATAAAAGGCTGTGAACGCCGACCGCCAACTTACTTCTGCCGATCTTACAATAGGGAGAGGTGCTGCTGCTGATTCTGAACAGGGAGAGCGTTATGCAGGGAAGAAGAAAAAAAAACCTGCTTCTGCTGATAGCGCTTTTCACTGTACAGTTAGTGTGCAGTAAAAGGGAAGGATTTTTGTTGTGTGTGTTGTGTGCAGCAGCGCTGGTGGTGATTAGGCTGCCTTTTAAGGCTACCTGCTAGCTGCATTGCTGTGTGCACACTGCTGTTCAAACTGCTTTTTTCAAAGCACTCCAAATTTTATTATTTCGTTCTGGTGAGTTACTGAGCGTTCATTTTTTCACACACCGTATAGCGGTGTACGCTCCTCACACACTACCGTGTGCAGGCTGGAATCACGGACAAATAGAAGCTATCTGGATGTGACTCTGGAAAAACAAGCCAAGGAGATTTACAATTTTTCCAGACCTACACCTCAGAGAGCTGTCCGCTTTTCAAACAGTTTCGTATATCTGCTGTTTGATGACAGTCAAAACTAGACAGAGCCAGCGTGTGTCAGTCCATATACAAATACACGGAGCTTGACAATTTTCCATACAGACACCGTCTAGCGGTGTACGCTCCTCACACACTACAGTTTACCGGCTGGTATCACGGACAAATAGAAGCTATCTGGGTGTGACTCTGGAAGAAAAAGCTGAGGAGTTTGTCCGTTTTTCCAGACCTACACCTTAGAGTTGTGTCTGTTTTTCAAACAGTTTCGTTTATCTGCTGTTTGATTACGGTTAAAACTAGACAGACAGCGTGTGTCAGTCCGTCTACAAATACACGGAGCTTGACAATTTTCCTTACACACATCGTATAGAGCCGTCCGATTCTCCAACAGTATTGTACATCTGCCGATCGCATTACAGTCACTTTTATACCTAGTCAGCGTGTGTGTGTGACACTCCGTAAATACATATACGGAGATTGTTAGTTGCACAAAAATCGTATACAGCTGTACACTTCTGATACAGTTCCGTATATCTTCTTGTTGGATTACGGTCCAATATATACGGTGAGAGCGTCTGTGACTAACATAATATATACTACCAAAAAATTCTACTAAATAAAAATCATATATTTAATAATAATTTAGTTTTGGAAGAAACCACGTGTGAAATGCACGTTGCAGTGTGAGGAGGCGGTGTTCAAATACACAGTATGAATCCAGGTGGGTAGTTTTTGATTGACCCTATACCTTCATGGCCTAGTTATTTCATGTTGAAAATGCACTATGCACTTTACGCTTTTTTATATTAATCATGACAAATTTGGCCGTATAATAACGAATGGATTTCTGGTAGTATGATAAAAAGCAGTGGGATAATTGCTTATATGAAATAATGCACTGCATGGTATATTAAATAGAAAATTGTATATTTTTTCTCTGCTTTTGAAAATCCCCTTTTTTGTGGATTGAAACCTTATATATTATCTACTGTGCATGTTGATCTGCTTCCTCTGTAGGAATTTTTTATTATTTTAATTTGGAATCATGTTGGTGTCTTTTTGACTTAAGAAAATTCCAAAACTAAATTATTATTAAATATATGATTTTTATTAAGTAGAATTTTTTGGTATGTTCAGGGTGTGTACTTAACCCTAAATTTTTACATTAAATTTTAATATCTAGCAAATCTCTTTTGTTTGGAATAAACATGATATATACGTTGATTTAATTTGTTTAATACACCTTACACAGCTGGATGCTCCTCATACAGTACCATCTCTCTGCTGGTATTTTTGGTACATTTTCCCAAACAGGAGGAAGTATGGTGGAAGAGGCCGAGGACGTGGGCAGGGGGGCGCAGCTGGTTCTGATGGTTGTGGTGCATCGACTGGTTCTGGCAAAAGCACAATAGCAGCTAAGGCAGGAGGTGTTGAGCCTGCGTCATCATCTGGCCCAAGAAGGCCTGTAAGGTTGCCTTTTCTTGGAGTAGGAAAACCGCTTTTAAAGCTGGAGCATCAGGAACAGGTTTTGGCGTACATTGCCGAAACAGCCACCAGTTCTATTGCCTCCACTTCTGAACGGTCAAAACCTGCAAGCACGGAGTCGTCAGTGCAGGGTTCTAGTCATAAAAAACCCCTTTCCTTGTGTCCTTCACCCTCACCAAAAGTTAAGGATGCGGCAGCCCACACTTCAGATTACTCTATGGAGCTGTTTTCACATACCATGCCTGAGTTATCCAGTCAAATCCTGAATTCCCCAGTCCAAGATGAATCTTACATGGAGTGCACTGATGCACAGCCACTGCTAGATGATTCTACTGGTACATTGACCCACAGCACTACATTGCCTTCACAGTCTATTGAGCCAGAATCTGACCCTGATGAAGCCCAGGTGCCCCTTCCCGCATGCTATACCACCTTACACAGTGACACAGAAGAAGGTAAAGAGGAAGGTGCAGATAACTTTGAAGAGGAGGTGATGGATGACCCAGTTCTGGACCCGGATTGGCATCCATTGGGGGAGGAGGGTGGCACTGGCAATAGTTCAGATAAGGAGAAGGATCCGCAGCAGGCATTGACATTGCAGCAGCGATTATCTAGCAGGCCCGTAGCTGTCATAAAATGTGGAACAAAAACTAAAAGTTGCAGGAAAGCTTGACCAGACGGTTAACTTAGCACAGCGTGTAAGGCCAGAAAATGTTTACCATAGTAGGAAGAGTGCAGTGTGGCACTTCTTTGTCCAAAATCCTACTGATGAGGCAAAGGTTACCTGTAAGAAGTGCGGAAGGACCTTTAGCCGAGGTAAACAACTCAGAAATTTGAATACCAGTTGCATGCTTAGACATTTAATCAACATGCACTTGCAAGCTTGGACGGACTACAAAACCTCAGGTAGCACATGTGCAGCTGCTCCGACTGAATGTAGCCAACAACGCTCCATCGCTACCCCCACTGTAAGACCACCGCCACCATTAAGCACACCACCAGCACTAAATGTGGAGGTGTCGTCGCAAGGCCAAAGCACTCAGGGAATCACAATAGTTTTGCAACAAATCACTGAATCTAGGCCATCACAACCAATACCATCACCAACCCCCTCTCACTCCGTCCGGTCCACCGCTACATTCCCCATATGCAGCTCTCCAGTCCAGCTCACCCTATCAGACACTCTGAGTAGGACAAGAAAGTACTCATCCTCTCATCCGTGAACACTTTGTTTGAACGCCTACATTACCAAACTAATCTCATTAGAGATGATGCCCTACCGTTTGGTTGAAGGCGAAGCTTTCCGCAACCTCATGGCCTACGCTGTCCCACGCTATGACCTACCCAGTTGGCTCTTCTTTTCTCGAAAAGCCATCCCTGCCCTCCACCGGCATGTGAAAGACCGCATTGTCCATACACTAAAACAGTCAGTGAGTGGAAAGGTGCACCTCACAACGAATGCATGGACCAGTAGGCATAGCCAGGGCAGTTACGTGTCTATCACTGCGCACTGGGTTAATGTAGTGGATGCAGGCTCCACTGGGGACAGCGGCAGTGGAACAGTGCTGCATAGCCCACGGTATAAGAAAGGAGTTGGCTGTAGGCTTTCGCTCCTCCTCCTCCTCGTCTATCAACGAAAGCTCGTCCACAGAGTGCAGTCGCACGAGCACTACATCCGCAGCTGGCAGTGTTGCACACGAGGTGTCCCTCTATCGAACAGCTAATGGTAAGCGTCAGCAGGCTGTGTTAAAGATGATGTCTTTGGGCGACAACAGACACACCGCGGAGGTACTGGCCGACTACTTGCAGCGACAAACAGAGTCATGGCTGGGCAGTCTACATCTTGAGGCTGGCAAGGTAGTCAGTGATAATGGCCGTAATATTGTGGCAGCCATAGCCCGTGCAATACTCACACACATACCTTGCCTGGATCATACTTTGAACCTGGTGGTGCAGTGCTTCCTTAATAATTATCCGGAGTTAAGATCCCTGCTCCATAAGGTGCGAAGACTGTGCTCGCACATCCGTCGCTCGACTGTACACTCCAGTCGTATGCAGAAGCTGCAGCGATTGCTCCACCTCCCCAAGCACCGCCTAATCATAGACGTTGCAACAAGGTGGAACTCCACCCTGCACATGGTTGAGAGGCTGTGCGAACAGAGGCAGGCTGTAATGCATTTGTGGGAGGATACACGGGCAGGCAGTTTGAAGGAAGACATGGAATTGTCGGGTGTGCAGTGGTCAAAGCTTAAAGACCTCTGTAAAGTCCTTCAGTGTTTTGAGGAATGCACACGGCCGGTAAGCACAGACAACGCCATCATAAGCATCCCACTTATGCGTATGCTCATGCAAAGTTTGACGCACATTAAGGATCAGGAGTCTGCAGCGGAGGAGGAGGAGGTGGGAAGCCTTGATGACAGTCAGCCATTGTCTGGTCAGGGAACTGTCCTGGACGAGGTGGAGGAAGAAGAGGAAGAGGAGGAGGATGAGGATGAGGGGGATGATTATTTTCGGCAGGAGGATGTTTCTCAGGGGGCAAGAGAAAATGTTGGCGTTCCAAGGTCAGGGACAGTGTTTGTGCGTGACTGCAGGGATGTGGATTTGCAAGAAACTGCTCCTCCACCCACCATGGGCATTGCATCATTGACACCTGGAACATTGGCCCACATAGTAACATAGTAACATAGTTATTAAGGTTGAAGGGAGACTTTAAGTCCATCTAGTTCAACCCATATCCTATCCTAACTTGCCCTAACATGTTGATCCAGAGGAAGGCAAAAAAAACCCATGTAGCAACAGTAAGCTTCACATTGGGGAAAAAAATTCCTTCCCGACTCACACATACGGCAATCAGACTAGCTCCCTGGATCAACGCAATATTAAGGAGACTAGTGTATATACCCTGTAATATTATACTTTTCAAGAAAGGCATCCTGTCCCTTCTTAAATTTTAGTAGTGAATCACTCATTACAACATCATATGGCAGAGAGTTCCATAGTCTCACTGCTCTTACAGTAAAGAATCCGCGTCTGTGAGTATGCTTAAACCTTCTTTCCTCCAGACGTAGAGGATGCCCCCTTGTCCCCGTCACAGGTCTAATGTGCGATTATGCCTTGCGGATCCTAAAGAGGGACCCCCGCATTGCCAAAATGATGAGGGATGACGACTACTGGCAGGCCAGCATCATCGATCCACGCTACAAAGGCAAATTACACAACATCATGCCACAGGAGAACCTAGAGATAATATTGGCAAACAAACAAGCAACACTGGTAAACCGTTTGTTTGAGGCTTTCCCAGCACACAGCAGCGGTGCTGGTTCTCCCACGAGCCGTAGTGGGCACAATGGAAGAGGTGTTCATGGTGCACACGGCAGAAGTGGCGTTGGAGACAGGGGTTTAATGACCATGTTGTGGAATGATTTCTCAAGTACTGCTCACACGACTGCTAATACTGCATCGATTAAAAGTGACAGGAGGCAGCAGTTGTCAACTATGGTTACAAACTACTTTTCCTCCCATATCGATGTTCTCCCTCACAGGTCATTCCCCTTTGACTATTGGGCCTCTAAACTGGACGCCTGGCCTGAATTGGCACAATATGCCTTACAGGAGCTCGATTGCCCTGCTGCTGGTGTGTTATCTGAAAGAGTCTTCAGTGCTGCTGGATCAATCATGACAGAAAAAAGGACCCGTCTGTTGACCCAAAATGTTGATGATCTAACCTTCATTAAAATGAACCATGCATTGGTTTCAAAGGATTTTGTCCCACCTTCCCCTGATGACACATAGTTTACCAGAAAAGTGCCTCGGTGTTTTCCTCCTCTTCCTCGGACTTGCCCAATTACGCCCTTTGGAGCAGCTGAATATCCAGCCAACACATCTACATATGCCAATTTTTAAACCTCCCTAACTGGGCTGCCCACCCCTCCCCCAAAGGCTGGGGTCAAGACCTGGCACACTCGGGCAAGTGCCGTTGCTCTGAACAGGTGGATGGGCCCACTGATGGCTGGCGCCAATGACACAGGGCCCTTCATAGTACAATAGTGTCTCAGACGGTGGGAGGGCCCACTCGCCATCAGACACACCAGCGTACAATGAGGGGCCCTGTGCCAGTACCGTCCACCACGATTGTGCCCCCCGCTTGGTCATGGCCACAGCACTTGCAAGTTGCAATACTTACCTCTCCCTGCTCCACCGCTGTGTAGTCTGTGCAGTTAAATACTTCACAGGGACGGCCACTAGAAATTTGGTGTATTGATCAATGATGGTTAAGATGTAGATATGGCCTGTCATGCTGGCCTCTACATTCAGATGATCAATGGCTACCATTTGAAATGGACGTCAACTTACAAGCGGATGCAGTGGTGGTTTATGATCACCTTTCACAGTAGTGATAGTCACAGACGTGTGACATTCCTGCCACCATTTTTCAATGTCTCCTCTCATGCCAATCCAATAGAATCGCCTACGGCCTGTGGCTTCTGTCTTTTGCACTCCAAAATGACCAGACACATGATAGGCAGTGAGGATCATGGGTACATCTCTCCCTCTCAATTTGATGAGACGAGTAACGGTGATGTGATCCACGCTACTGCTAAAAAGCAATCCTTTCTTCACAAAGAAAATTTTTCGCTTTCTCCACAGACACAGTAATTGAGGGTCTACATCACCTCTGCAACATCAACCGGGAGGTTTTCCCGCGATGAGTACCGGTAATTCCAAAATTTCTGCTAACACTCGGATACAAGTATATACGCAAAGTCATGTAGTTTCCAGTAGCGGAGATTAGTGACTGACTTAAATCTTCATATATATTTCAATCTCAGTAAAAGTACCACAACACTGTATACTGGTGTACGCTATGAATACCTTTCCCTTTTTCTACTTTTGTAATTCTGGTAATACAAAGTGAGCCTGTGAGTGTCTGTGTCTGACTCCGAAAGTATAGACGGAAATTTAACCCTAGACTGGACACACCTGGTATGTGCTGATACAGTACCATGTTTCAAAAATTTGTATTAAGGTATCATCTGTAGGATAACCAACTGTGGGGGGAGCCTCTTCTTGCCACAGACAAACACGAGACTGAGACAGAGTTTGTATTGAACAGGTCCGTTTTTAGTGCCCATCCTTCTGTCGACAACAGCAATTCACCACAGCCGTTTCACATTTCTCTGTACACAGGCCCCGGTTCCTTCACTTCCTTTGTAACTATAATCATGGCGTCCTCTGTTGCTTTTCCACTGTGGCTGGCCTAGGCCCAACCACCACAGCACTGCACTAGTCTGAGCACATGGTCCATATGATAGCCCCAGGCTGTCTTCGTCTGTGGCTACCATCCTCTGGGCCACCCCCCTGTGACCGCCTCAACTGTCAGTCATCTCTGGAGCCTTTCCACTGTCTCTATTTTCTCAGCAGAACTTCCTCTTTACTGTGCTCCCTTCACTGACTGACTCTTCCAGAACCTTCCCTCAGCCTTTTATATTTCCAGTTCTGGTAACTCCTCCCACCATCACCTAACAGTTTCTCTGACCAATGGAAGTTATTCAGTCCCACTCCTACACTCTCCACTGCCCTCCAATGGGCAAGCTAAAACACTGCACCCTTTCTCTTTATCTTAGAGGTTTCACACCTACACTGCGCTACACCTCTGCTTCTCACTACAGGCTGGTTTGTCTGTCAGTACACCTTCCCTACATCATCCATAGTGAGTGAGCGTGTGTGAGTTATGCCTTCTATATATATGGTGAATCGGAGAAACAAATTTTTACACTATACTCAATACAGCTTGTATCTTGTTATACAGTACCTTTGTTCGACATTTAGCATTACGGTCAAATCCATACTGTGTAAGCATCGGAGAGTGACTACAGGACTATTTATATGGAGATTTCAATTGTACCCTAAAAAATATATACTTGCTATCTTGTTATCCAGGACCTTTTTTACAACATTTTTTATTATGGTCAAAACCAAACTGAGTGAGCGTCTGAGGGTGACTACGGAAATATATAACGATATTTTCAATTTGGCCAACACTGTATACAGCAGAATGCTTCTGATACAGTAACCTTTTTAGCTATTTAGATTCTGGTATAATCCATAATGATCCTGTAAACGTCTATCTGTTACTCAGGCAACATATTTGGAACTTTAAGATTACCCCAACACTGTATACAGCTGTACGCTTGTGTTACATTACCCATTTACAGCTTTGCATATTCTTGTGTAATCCATACTGGGACGGAGAGCGCTTGTGTCTGCCTCCTGAAATGTATATGGAGATTCAGAATGTTTACACTATACTATATATACCTTGTATCTGGTGACAGTGTACCCTTTTTCAACTTCTTATTTTTTTGGGTACTCCATACTGAGCCTGTGAGCGTCTGTGTATGACTCATGAAATATATACAGATATTTACTGTTATCCCTAGACTGTATAGAGCTCTACGCTTCTGATACAGTACCATATATCTGCTGGTATTTTGGGTCCATTTTCCAAAACATGAGGAAGTATGGTGGAAGAGGACGTGGATGTGGGCATGGGGGGCCTCCTGGTACTGATGGTGGTGGTGATGCATCTGCTGGTAGTGCCAAAAACACAATAGCAGCTAAGGCAGGATGTTATGAGTTCATTTTCTCCTTCACCTCTGATGTCTGATGAACTCCCTCTGCTGGTGAAAGGAGGTAGTGAAATTGATCTGGATGGGAAGAACCTGTCATCTGAACAGGTGGAGTGTGATTGGACATCTGGAATTTCTGAGTGGATATAAGGCAGCACATGCCCTGCAGGGGTGCTGGTGATCCTTTCTGCTCTGAGCTCTGGCATCCAGTTTAGTTCCTGTCTACTAAAAGCTAAGTTTTTGCTCTGCTATTTTTCCATGAGATTTTGTCTGTTTACTTAGTGTTTGTGTTCAGCCTGCCCTGGTTGGGCGGGCTGAACTCCATTTTTGTCTCTGATCAGTTGATCTCTTTGCTCTGTCTTCAGAATATACCTGAGTGCTGATATAGTGATTTTGAAGTCTAGTGACTTCAGGGCCTTTTCTATCAGACGTGTTGGACGTTATTTTTGGCAGGGTTTTTTGCGTGATTGCAGCCAGCATCTTTTCTGTCCTTTCCTATCTAGTTAGTTGGGCCCCATCATTTGCTCAGCCTGTCTTTCTGTCTGTGTTTGTGTTTTCATCTGTTTTTCACCGACAATACATGTTGGGGGCTGTCTATTGCTTTGGGGTCTGCTCTGGGGCAGTTTAGATTTCCCCTTTCTTTCTTTAGGCTTATTTAGCTCTCTGGCTGTGACGACGGGTCTAGGGCACTGTAGGAACCCCCCACGGCTACTGTTAGTTGTGGTGAATAGGATCAGGGGTCTGCAATCCGCTAGCTACCAACCTCTTTGGTTTTCTGGACTTAGCTTGTGTTTTTGTTTTTTCCTCCTCTGGTGACTCATTCATAACTGAATCACCAGCCATACCACAGAGTCTAGGGTACTCAATAGCAGGAAAGATTTGTAAAAAAAAAAAAAAAAAGTGTCAGAATTTTTTTTTTTGTGTGTATATTTTTTCCTCTATTTCTCTGAGGCCGTAGGGGGAATTTTTTCTCAATGGAGATTAAGCAATTGTCTGATCGTGTGGAGCAGCTCACTGCTGAAGTGCGGGGAATTTCCGCCTATCTTGCTCATTCACATGCTGCTGGACCAAAGATCCCTACTCCTGATGTGTTTTTTGGGGATCGGTCTAAATTTTTGAATTTTAAGAATAATTGTAAATTATTTTTTGCCTTGAAGCCTAACTCATCGGGGAGCTCCACGCAGCAGGTCAAAATTGTCATCTCTTTGCTGCGCGGTGCGACCCCCAGGATTGGGCATTTTCTTGAAAACCTGATGATCCTATTCTAACTAATGTGAATGCATTCTTTCAAGCCTTGGGGTTGTTGTATAATGAACCTAATGCTATTGATCAGGCTGAAAAGGCCCTGTTGGCATTGAGCCAGGGTCAGGATTCTGCAGAGTTGTACTGTCAAAAATTCCAAAAGTGGGCGGTCCTTACTACCTGGAATGATGGTGCCTTGGCAGCTCTCTTTCGGAAGGGTTTGTCAGAAACCATAAAAGATACTATGGTGGGATTGCCTGTTCCCTCTGGTCTTGACGATTCTATGTCATTAGCCATTCAGGTTGATCGGCGTTTGCGTGAACGCAAAACTATCACATTGCATAGGTTCAGACATTTGTTCAACAGGTGGCAACACCTCTCGTGCAGAGTTTTGTCTAGGGCGCAACGTCAGGAGTTCAGAAGGCGTAATAAGCTGTGTTTTTTTGTGGAGATGCCTCTCATATTATTTCTGTCTGCCCTAAACGAGAGAAACGTTTTGCACACACATTTGCTGTGGGTGGTGTTCAACCTAAGTTTCTTCTGGCAATTACTCTGATATGCTCCCTGTCCACATTTTCCGCTAAGGCTTTTGTGGATTCAGGAGCAGCTCTGAACCTGATGGACTTGGATTTTGCTAAACGTTGTGGGTTTCCTATGACACCTCTGCGGACGCCTATCCCTTTGAGGGGTATTAATGCTACTCCTTTGGCAAAGAATAAACCTCAGTTTTGGACCCAGGTGGTAATGCGGGTCACCCCAGACCATCAAGAAAATTGCAGATTTTTGGTGTTGCATAATTTGCATGATACCATTGTTCTGGGGTTTCCTTGGTTGCAAATCCATAATTCAGTTTTGGATTGGAAAGCTTGGTCTGTGGTGAGTTGGGGTTGTCGGTGTGCCCTTAGTGACGCTCCTGTTTTCTCCACCTCTCCCCAGTCGCATGATGTTCCTTACTATTTGGCTGATGTTTATGATGTATTTAGTGAGAATGAGTCTGCGTCTTTGCCTCCTCATAGGAGTTATGACTGTGCAATTGAGCTGAGCCCTGGGTGTAAATTTCCCAAGGGTCGACTTTTCAATTTATCTGTGCCCGAGCACGAGGCTATGCGATCCTATATTAAGGAGTCGTTGGAGAAGGGTCATATTAGACCATCCTTTTCACCCTTAGGTGCTGGGGTTTTTTTCGTGGCCAAGAAAGATGGTTCATTAAGGCCTTGTATTGACTATCGTTCCCTCAACAAAATTACCGTTAAATATCAGTATCCGTTACCCCTGATTTCTGATCTATTCTCCAGAGTTAAAGGTGCTTGCTGGTTTACCAAGCTTGACCTCAGGGGGGCGTATAATCTTATTCGCATTAAGCATGGGGATGAATGGAAGACGGCGTTTAATACTCCGGAGGGACATTTTGAGTACCTGGTGATGCCTTTTGGGCTCACTAATGCCCCTTCTGTCTTCCAGTGCTTCATGAATGATATTTTCCGAGACTTTGTGGATAAATTTTTGATCATCTATCTGGATGATATTTTGATCTTTTCCAGGGATTGGGACTCTCATGTGGAACATGTTCGGACTGTGTTCCGGATTTTGAGGGAGAATTCCCTGTATGTCAAGGGATCGAAATGCCTTTTTGGGTTACAGAGGATTTCATTTTTGGATTTATTTTGTCTCCGTCAACTATTGAAATGGACCCGGCCAAGGTACAGGCCATTTATGATTGGGTTCAGCCCACTTCTTTGAAGGCCCTCCAGAAGTTTTTGGGTTTTGCCAATTTTTATCGTAAATTTATAGCTAATTTTTCTGGTATTGCCAAACCATTGACTGATTTGACTAAGAAGGGGGCTGATGTGCTGAATTGGTCTCCGGAGGCTGCTTCTTCCTTTCAGGAGCTGAAGCGAAGGTTCACTTCTGCTCCGGTTTTGCGGCAACCTGATGTCTCACTCCCGTTTCAGGTAGAGGTGAACGCTTCTGAGATTGGTGCAGGAGCTGTTTTGTCCCAAAAGGATCCTGTAACATCTAAAATGAATCCCTGTGCTTTCTTTTCCCGAAAGTTCTCCCCATCCGAACATAACTATGATGTGGGGAATCGGGAACTGTTAGCCATGAAATGGGCATTTGAGGAGTCGAGACATTGGTTGGAGGGAGCTAAACATCAAGTCGTGGTCCTTACTGACCACAAGAATTTGATTTACCTGGAGTCGGCCAAACGCTTGAATCCTAGACAGGCTAGGTGAGCCTTGTTTTTCACACGTTTTGATTTTGTGGTCTCTTTTCTTCCGGGCACTAAGAATGTCAAGGCAGACGCCCTCTCTAGGAGTTTCTTTGCTGATTCTCCTATTGTGACCAAGCCTGCTACCATCTTAGGTGAGGGGGTAGTTCTTTCTGCCATCTCGCCCGATTTGAGACGTGCTCTGGAAGAGTTTCAGGAGGACAAACCTGAGCGTTGTCCCATTGGAAAATTGTATGTTCCTGACCAGTGGAGGAAGAGAGTAATGTCTGAAGTTCATTTCTCCGCATTGGCTGGTCATCCAGGTATTTTTGGTACTAGAGATTTGGTGAGTCGGTCTTTTTGGTGGCCCGCCTTGTCTCGTGATGTCAGGAATTTTGTGCAGTCCTGTGGGACTTGCTCCCGGTCTAAACCTTGTTCTCGCTCTAGTGGGTTGTTGATGCCTTTGCCGGTGCCCAGGAGGCCATGGACCCATATTTCAATGGATTTCATCTCTGATATGCCTGTCTCTCAGAGAATGACTGTTATTTGGGTGATTTGTGATAGGGAGTGGTACAAGATGAACCATCTTAGAGAACCTAAGTTACCATCTTCCTCTGAGTTGGTGCCCCTGTTTTTGCAACAGGTGGTTCGCTTGCACGGGATTCCTGAGAACATTGTATCTGACAGAGGAGTTCAATTTGTGTCTAGATTTTGGAGGACTTTCTGTTCCAAGCTGGGAATTCAGTTGTCCTCCTCCTCTGCTTTTCACCCTCAGACCAATGGGCAGACGGAGAGAACAAACAAGACCTTGGAGTCGTATTTGAGATGTTTTATTTCCGCTGATCAGGATGATTGGGTTTCATTTTTGCCCTTGGCCAAATTTGCTTTAAATAATAGAGCTAGTTCTGCCACATTGATGTCACCTTTTTTTTGTAACTTTGGGTTTCATCCTCGATTTTCTTCAGGGCAGGTGGAGCCTTCTGCCTGCCCAGGTGTTGACACTGTGGTGGAGAGAATCCACCAGATCTGGGACCAAGTGGTGGATAAGTTATCTCTCTCCCAGGAAAAGGCCCAGCGGTTTTCCAACCGACATAGGACCATTGGTCCCCAGTTTAAGGTTGGTGATATGGTTTGGTTATCATCAAAAAATATCGCTATGAAGGTGGCTTCTCCTAAGTTTAAGCCTAGATTTATTGGACCTTACAAGATTTTAGAGATTATTAATCCGGTCTCTTTTCGCTTGGCTCTTCCTGTCACATTTAAAATTCATAATGTGTTTCATAAGTCCTTGTTGAAGAGGTTTGTTGAACCAGTTGTTCCTGGGGTGGCACCTCCGGACCCTGTATTAGTTGAAGGTAACATGGAATATGAGGTAGAGAAGATACTGGATTCCCGTCTGGCTAGACGGAGACTCCAGTATTTGGTTAAGTGGAAGGGTTATGGTCAGGAGGATAATTCCTGGGTCTCTGCCTCTGATATTCATGCCAAAAGATTGGTGCATGCCTTTCATCGGGCTCACCCGGATCGCCCTGGTGGCGTGGATGAGGGTTTGGTGACCCCTCCTCAAGGGGGAGGTACTGTTGTGAGTTCATTTTCCCCTTCATCATTGAGGTCTGATGAACTCCCTCTTCTGGTGAAGGAAGGTAGTGAGGCTGATTACCAAGCACCTGAGCAGAATGATGATGACTGGGTGACTGGGATTGCTGACTGGATATAAGGCAGCCGACGCCCTTCTGCCTTGCAGGTGATTACTCTGAGGGATTCTTGGAGACCAGTCTGATTCCTGCTCCTCAAGAGCTAAGTTTTCTGCTCTACTTTTTGCATTTGTGTTTTGGTTTTGTTTTGCCTTGTTTTTCTGGATTTCTGCCTTTCCCTGCTGGGTGAGCTGAATTCCTTTTTGCTCTGTCTTCAGATAATACCTGAGTACTGATATAGTCTTTTTGAAGCCTAGCGTCTTCAGGGCTTTTTTCCCTATCAGTCTGTTGGCTCTTGTTTTTGAGAGGGTTTTGGCGGATTGCAGACAGCAGCTTTTCTATTCTGTCCTATTTAGTTAGCTTGGGCCCCATCATTTGCTCAGCCTATCTTTCTATCTGTGTGAGTGTTTTTTCATCTTGCTTCACCGTCATATGTTGGGGGCTGCCTATTGCTTTGGGGTCTGCTCTGGAGCAGTTTAGATTTCCCTTTCTGTCTTTAGGCTATGTAGTTCTCCGGCTGTGATCGAGGGGTCTAGGGCACCGTAGGAACCCCCCACGGCTACTGCTAGTTGTTGTTGTTAGGTTCAGGGGTCTGCAATCTGATAGCTGCCAACTTCTCTGGTTTTCTGGACTTAGCTAGTATTTCTGTTTTTGCCTCCTACGGTGACTCATTCATAACAGGGTCCCATACCAACGGATGCTTTATTGGTCTCTTTTGATGTCAAAGATTTATATACCTCCATCCCACACAACAAAGGCATGGATTGTGTCCATAATCTACTCACTAGATCCAATACACAAAGACACCATTGACCTGACTTTACGCCTCCTTAGGATCATCCTAATACGTAACTATTTTATGTTTGAAGAAAAGTTTTTTCTCCAAACCAGGGGCACTGCCATGGGATCGAACATGGCACCTCCGTACGCCAACAGTTATGTGATTACATTTGAGGAGGAGGTGGTATATGCTGATATTCTTTTTCAAACATACTGCCCTGTATGGAAACGTTACATTGATGATGTGTTTTGCATCTGGACAGGGTCACCAGATTCATTAGATACATTTTTTACTAATCAAAATAAAGCTTGGACAGATCTCACCTTTACTATTACCAGTAGCAAGACACAGATCAGTTTTTTGGACACTATGATCATCAAGGATGATCAGGGTAATCTTAGTTTGGATCTATACACAAAACCAACGGATAGGAATAGTTTCCTTCATTATTCTAGTCTACACCCACCCGCAGTGAAAAAGGCAATTCCCAAATCCCAATTTAAAAGAGTAAAAAGGATAGTCTCCGACCCTGAGAAAAGAGCAATACACTTACAACAGATGGATTCTAGATTCAGGGAAAGCGGCTATCCACCAAACATACTTACAGAAGCTTTGGACACACATATGACCACTCGTACGGAAGTATCTTCCTGTTTACCATTTATTCATACCTACCACCCATACGTTAACATCCTTCATAAAACCATTAGGAAACATTGGAGCCTTATTTCTACTGCACATCCAGAGATTCCTGAATTTCGTAATCCTTTTCTTCCTTGCTACAAGAGACCAAACAACATACGAGACTCCCTCATCAGGGCACATATTGGTTCTAAACAGAGAATATCTACACAGAGGTTCTTACAGAATCCTCATATAGGCACATATCCCTGTCTGCATTGTCATCAATGTAATAACGTACAGAAAGGTGATGCTTTTTTTTCACCCACATTCAGGTAAAAAATACCCGATTAAGGACTTCGCCACTTGCGAACTACGTAATTTATCTGATTAAATGCCCCTGCGGGCACCTCTACGTGGGAGAAACAACTCAGGCAATACGTGATAGGATTAGTAAACATAAATCTACTATAAGATGTCAGAATTTTCTTCTCCCCTTACCCCATCATTTTCATACACATGGACATAAAGTCACGCAGCTTAAGTTCCAAGTCATTGAACACATCCCCATCCCCAGACGCGGAGGAGACCGCATTAGGACTTTAAAATGGAGGGAATCGTTCTGGATTCATGAGCTGCAAACATTGGCCCCTAAGGGGTTAAATAGGGAATATGATTTGCTATCTGTAATGTGACTTTATTGTATAATAATGTGTATGTTATCTTTACAGTAATCATGGTTTTTCTTGGTTTTCAGAGGGTTATAGAAGGGTCTATATCTTTATTTCCTAGGATTATATAATTGCCATCATGAATATTAATACGGTTTTTTTCCTCTGTTTTAGAGTCGTCTCTACTGATAACAGATCGATTACCTTCACGGGTCACGTCCATCTGGACTTCACTACACCACCAATCTCACCCGACTACGATTATCAGCAATTCACCTTACTATATATTTTTCTATACTATAAATGTGATGGGTAGGTTCATATTATATATTGTGATATATTCAGCTTATATCCCACCACTTATTACTCTCTTACCTGACCTGGTAAACCTAGCCTTCTCCAATATATTACATATCCTACCAAATGATTTATAAATATATCTAGAATTTGATATCTCTCCTTACTATACCCGCTTTATTTGACAAGGCTATTCTCCTTTATCATGAACGTCACATTATTCCCTTTATAACCATGGGCCACTGTTATGAGCTCATTTTCTGCTCCACCAGCTGGGAGTTCTCCTTCCGTTCTGCCTCCGGTGGTGACAGGAGGTAGTGAGGTTGGTTTAATTGGTAATGGTCTGCCACCTGACGAGGAGGATAATGATTGGATCTCTGGAGTATCAGACTGGATATAAGACAGCCGACGCCCTATCCTGGTGCTGGTGATTCAGTCTGCTTCTCAGTTCTTGGACTTCAGCTCTGCTCCAGTCTTCTCAAGTTAAGTTTGTTTTTGCTAATGTTCACACTTGCTCTTGTTGGTCAACTCAGTTTTTTTGTGGTCAGCCAGCCCGGCTGGGCTGTGCTGGATTTCCACTCTTATTTATCTGTATTTGCCAATTTGCCTTTTTGTCCTTTATTAGATTGGCCTCTTTTTTGCTCTGTCTCAGAATATTTCAGAGTGCTGATATAGTGGGAGAAGTCTAGTGACTTCAGGGTTAATTTTGTTATCAGAAGTGTTGGACATTATTTTGGGTAGGGTTTTTTTGGCAGATTGCAGACAGTTTCTTTCCTTTCCTGTCCTTTCAAGTTAGTTTGGCCCCATCGTTTGCTCAGCCTATTTTTCTGCCTTTGTTTTCATCTTGCTTCACTGTCAATACATGTGGGGGGCTGTCTTTCCTTTGGGGTCTGCTCTGGGGGAGTTAGTTTTCCTCTTTTCTTACTTTAGGCTTATTTAGCTCTCCGGTTGTGACGTGGCGTCCAGGACCATCGTAGGCACGCTCCACGACTGCTGCTAGTTGTGTGTTAAGATCAGGGATCTGCAATCTGCATAGTTACCAACCTCTCCGGTTTTCTGAGACTTAGCGTGTGTTGCTTTTTTTTCTCCTCGGTGACCCATTCATGACAGGCCACTTGCCAGCCCTGACATGCAGTCCGATTACCCCTCCCATTCCTGACATGTGACCCTGTTTCACTCATTCTATTGGAGCACGTCTGCTCCTATTCTTTCTATGACTGAACACACAGGGCAATGTGATTGACATGTTCAGCCGGGCACTTCCGGTTTACTACTTCCGGTCGGCGCGATCTTAGTCCCGCCTCACCAGCAAAAAAACATGTCCGTTATGGCTATTTGAGCTGTCATACAAGCGGTGGATACCGCGTTTTGATCTGCACACCCCAAACCTACCTCCACAAGGTAAGCATTCCTGATTAAGGGTGAGTGCACACGCTGAGGATTCTGCTGCGGTTCTGCAGCGGATTTGGCCACTGCGGATCCGCAGCAGTTTTTGCTGCGGTGTACAGTACCATAATATCCTATGGATATTAAAAACCACAGTGCAGACGGTGCAGATTTTTCCGCATGGTTTTCCTGTGGTTTCTAAACCGCAAAAAGAATTGACATGTCAATTCTTTCTGCGGATTCCGCTGTGGTGTGCCATCGCCTCCATTGTGGAGATGAAAAACCGCAGGCTTATCCGCAGGTAAAACTGCAGGTCTTTTGACCTGCAGATTTACCTGCGGATTTTACAAAATCCACGCAGCCAAATCCGCACCCCAATCTGCAGCGTGTGCACATACCCTAATAGCGCGCCCTTACTTTTTCACCACCACTGCTGTTACTAGTATTTATCTGTGCTCCTGCTGTATTACAGCTTTAGGGGATACCACTACATTGATCACACCGCTTATCTTGTGCTCCCTCTCAGCTACAGTCCTGGATGGACCTCTGGTTCAAGAGCACTTAGTTTTTCATATCAAACGCCTGTCTTATATGGTAAGCAGTGATGTGTCAGCCTGTCTTCAGTTTACTGATACTGCCATGCTCAGTTCTTATTGTGACGCATTCTCTCTTATTTTTAGCCCTTTATGGGCATTGTAACATAAAGCCTTATAAAGAAAAAGAAAAAAGCAGGTATATTTTATCTTTACCCTCTCCTATTTCAGGCCAAGCGTCTCACAATGTGCATCATCCTAATTTGAATCCAAGGAGTTAGATACCGCACTAAAATCAATATATATTGAGTCTGGCTTGTTTACCAGGTATATATTACCCACGAGTCCTTACCATTTTGCACTCCGCTGTATATTTCTTAATGTTATCTTTACTTATATTATAGGCCATACGCAAACAGTATCAAGTGAGTGCACACCTGCACCAACCTCGATAGCAGGTATATTTAGAATATCATTCTTTTTAAGACCTTGCTTACTATGAACCACAATTATCTTACCTCGCTGCACTTACCTATTTAGGAATCGATATATACGAAATTAGTCTCTTTTGGACTTGCATTTAGTCACCACACTGTGACATCAGTCGGGTAGGCCACCTTTTTAAAAATCACCTTTTTTTCTCTCCACCTGGTTCTTTATGCTATTTGGTCATTATGTTATATGATGTATTTTTTATGTGTAATCTCGATGATTTTGTGATTTTTTTTTTTTTGTGACTGGATATCACGTACTTGTCATCTATGCATTATACATGAGGACTTGTTATGATTGTTTTAAATCTTCGTCGGTCTGCTGTATCAAATATGAGACAGAGGCCTGTTGTGGGCCGAAACGTTTCTGAGACTGCACATAATAAAATTTTCTTTCAAAAAGGATCATTCAAGTTGAATGCCAAGTTACTATTTGCTATTCATTTGGGTCCGGGTAACCTACTTGTGCACCCTGCGGTAGTGTCACACTATACTTATCACATATGAACTCGTAATGACCTGGAGAATCATATTGACAGGTCAGTTTTAGCATTTAGTGAACCTAGTAAAAAAGCCAAAGAAAAAACTAGTGTGAGATTGCACTTTTTTTTGCAATTTCACCGCACATGGGATTTTTTTTTCCATTTTCTAGTACGCAATATGGCAAAAACAATGGTGTCGTTCAAAAGTACAACTCATCCTGCAAAAAACAAGTCTTCACATGGCCATATTGATTGAAAACTAAAAAAGTTATGGCTCTAAGAAGAAGGGGAGCAAAAAACGAAAATGCAAAACCGAAAAAAGATCCGGTCAAGAAGGGGTTAAACAAAAGATCAGTTTTTCTTAGACAATAGAACAGTCATTTTATCAATTGTATATTGCTTACAATGTAATATTATGATATGTATGCTGTGAAATGTTTTTCATGTAGTGGTTCACACAACACCTTAGGAAAATAAGTTTTTTATGCAATATAATCCCCCTCCTAAATGGATAAATATTGCATTGTATAAATATACTAGCTGAAGAGCCCAGCGTTGCCTGGGCATAGTAACTAACTACGGTTACGGTTAGTTAGTGTGCAAAGCTGAGTATATAACCCCGCCCATGCCACATAGCCACATTCACTATTATATCCCACATCATCCCGTCAGCCAGAGCTACTGGACTACTGCCCCTAATATCCCATACCATCCCGTCAGCCAGAGCCAAGGAACTACTAATATCCCACATCATCCCGTCAGCCATAGCCACAGGACTACTACCCCTAATATCCCACATCATCCCGTCACAGCCGCCAGTCTACTACCCCTAATATCCCACATCATTCCATCAGTCAGAGCCACCGGACAACTACCCCTAATATCCCACATCATCCCGTCACAGCCGCTGGACTACTACCCCTAATATCCCACATCATCCCGTCAGCAATAGCCACCAGACAACTACCCCTAATATCCCACATCATCCCGTCACAGCTGCTGGACTACTACCCCTAATATCCCACATCATCCCATCAGCCAGAGCCACTAGACTACTACCCCTAATGTCCCACATCGTTATATATATAACGCTGAGTGTAGAGCTCTGCCCACTCTGCATAGCCACATTTACTATAATATCCCACATTATCCCCTCAACCAGAGCTACCGGACTACTATCCCTAATATCCCACATCATCCCGTCAAAGCCAGTAAAAGTAGAATAGTGAAATTGCACAGAAACATGGTTCACTAAGATCCCAGGTCAACTTGTAATTTGTCCGGCTGAGTTGCTCATGGATGTACAGCATCTGTACGCAGTATAGTATCATATTTAATGGGTTGTCAAGGGAAAAGCATTACGTGTTATATGGGTATATTCAGGTGAATTATGGGGAAAGTAGCACTTTAAAAACACTCACAGCATCAGAGCACAGTAACACATCAATAATGCATAAAAGTGTGTGAGAAAATATTAAATCCACATGACATTTAATATGTGCACTTTCCTACAGTCATGTGTGTCACTTAATGATACCACACGGGAGGGGGGATTCATTTCTGTCATGTACTCACTGCTCCTTTCTGGGGGGCAGACAATGGCTGGGAGCTTATGGTGGGAGAAATCTAGCATTCCCAGGAACATGTCAGTGTCTGCTGAGGTGTTGTCAAGTGGGAAAACTTGCGCATAGCAACCAATCACAGCTCAGCTACTTTTAACCAGCTCTAGTGAAATGAGAGATGCTTAGTGATTGGTTGCAAGGAAAACTGTTGGTCATAGCATCCAATACAGCTTAGCTTCTTTTGAACAACTCTGGTGAAATGAAAGATGCTTCGTGATTGGTTGCTGATACACACACACACATTGATTTTTATATATAGAGATTCCTGTACTGTATAGTCCATGTGTAGTAATACAGGGAAGAAGTAGCATTTTTTATAGTTAGTGAGTAGTGACCGGTTTTTTCAATGATAATGTGATGACATAGTTTAAAGTAGTATGTTTTATTTGAAATGGCTGTAGGCCATAGGACAGCACTCCTCTCACTGCTGTAGACTTGAGTCTTTGGATAATAGAAGCAAAAGATTTTAGTTAGTGCCGCTACTGTTTTTCTACTTTGCTTGTGGAATGACAAAACTTACTTATAAGCCAACGTGGCACTAAAATGTTGCTTTATATAGGCTTCTAAAACTGTGTTGAAGTGTTGGAATTTTCGATCAGCAATGAGTCCAATAATGTAAATCTGATAATAGAAGAAAACATAATTAGCAAATAGAAGAATCAAATGGTGAGTGAATTGTATAGGATTAATAAAAAAGAATAAAAATAAATAAAATACACACATCATAGAGATCATGAAGAAAGTAAACTTACGAGAAGTGCAGGGAGCTAGTCCATCCTGTAAGAAAATGGGAAAACAGCAGCTAGGGGTACTAGCGACCATACTGAGCCTAACTAAAATTCTGCCCTCAGCCCTGCGGACTGCAGCATGCCGGCATTTTCTCCCTCCCTTCAGATACCGACTACTGAGCTCCCAACATTATGGGCTAAAACAGCAGGGAGCTCTGTCTATAAACATGAGTGAGCGCTGTATTGTACTCTGCTGCATGCTTTCACCATAAGGAAACAAGTGCCCTTCAGATTCCAATCTGAAGGGCACTGAAGGGCTCTTCCAAGACAATGAGCTTACAAGCTGGTAGGTACCCGTCCCCCTCCTGGTCCCTGTGCAGTCGAATCACCCCAGACCTAGAATTAAAATATAATGTGTAGCCATACTGCTGTAAATAAATAGCTACACAAATAACAACAAAGGGTTCTTCATCCAGTCTATTTTTTAAAATTAGGTATACAAGTGCCCTTCCCCTTTTTTAGACCTACACTACTAGAGAATGGCAGCTGTCTTTTATTATTGCCAAAGAACTGTTCAATTACTGGATTTACATGTTTCTGCTTTCCAGTATATATAGATTTGCTACTATATCATGACATGCATCGTCCACCCAAATGATCTTCTCAGAGTGACCCAATGTCAGAGGACCATCACAGAGGAGTGTGGAACTGCACTGGATACAGCTGAAAAATAGGCACAGAAAGGAAAGTCGAACGTTTTTCTTTGTTACCCCCATCTTTCCCCACATGGTAATTGTGGCAGGTCTGATGACTCATCTCTAGATAAAGTAGCTTTTTAAGAAACAGCTATGCGCTGCTTTATGATGAAAGTTTTGCACAATTTTTCTTATTGAAAGATGAACAGTAAAGTTTTCATGTCTTCCTTTATGTGTCATAAAAGCTAATATAAATTACTCTGTAGGCAAAGGTGTTGTCTCCTTTCAGGTATTCACCATCCCCAAGTGCAATTTGTTATTAAATTAAAAAAAAAAATAATAATTGGAAACCTGCCCAGCGCTGACAATACATCGATACAGTGTCAGCCAGAAACTAAGGTCAATAACTCTGCCCATGTAGATGGAATTCCCAGCTCACAACCACTGAACCTAGAGATCGACTTCCACGCTGTCGACATGACATCAGCATTAATTATCAATTTGTGTCCCAATATAATACATATCACTTCAAGAGATACAGGTAAATCTACTAAAACGGTGATACCTGCTATCCGAGAAAAAAAGAAGGGACCTGGTAGAAATTCCTAAAACATTCAGGAAAGAAACTGGTTTACTAGGGTGGGATATAGTATGGAAGACTGTAATTACATGGGGGAGATGATCTTTTGCACTGACAATGTACTATAAATGGATTACTATGGTTATTTATCTGTCATGGTTCTATAAATACAATGATGTATGTAGGAGTGGAAGGTCTCTTTTGAGAAATCCTTGTTTTAGGTAATTTTTATTGCATATTTTATGAATATTCTGAATAAACCTCTTTAAATACGCATTATACGGGTCCTTAAATAGACAGCTACTAAAAGAACAGCTCTATTAATTCATGAAATGCTATATACAGAATGAATAAATGAGAGGTTTGGGAGAGACATTCTTACCAAGGCATCGAAGACTAGTATGTCATACTTGTTTGAATGGGAATGCTCCATCATGATATTAAATAGGGCATCAAGAATATCCTGAAGAAACTAAAAGTAGAAAAGTCAAGATATTAGGAAACTGCTAAGGAAATAGTCTAAGACTTGGCTTTTTTTTTTAACTAATTTCACTATGTGCTATTTAAATTCTTGTCACTCGTCACCATTAATGTGGCAATTTCTGCTGAGAACAAAAGGTATACCTATATTAGTAATTAATAGTTTAAGAGAGCACAATACATTAAGATTTTTACTGTATTTTTATCAGTTACAAATTAAAATCTCTAGATGAGAAGATAAGTAATTTTAGCATTAATTGGCTCAGTTTTCCATGTCCTCGTATATCTAAATAGATATTTTAAAGCAAATCTCTACCATGGGATGGAAAAGGGATTATAAAATTAATGTAGTGAAAAGTCTGAACTGTGCCTTTTCTATGTTGTGGGATAGGAAATGTAGGGGAGGTGTTCGGACTGACCACGGCACTTCCAATGCCACTGAGGAGACCAACTAGGAAGCAATGGAAACCTGAGCAAAGGGGGCAGCAGAAAGGGAACAGAGGGCACCTAATAGGACTGAAAGCTGACTATACATTTCTCATGTATATTCGCCCTAAGTGAGGGTCACTTCTATTGTAATTCACTTTATAGTTTATATTGTTATTTATAAAATTGTGTTACTAGACTGACCCCAAGTTCAGTGCATTGGCAGAAATAATTGTGAACAGTTCCTGATAGGTTTTCAGCATTTTTGCTCTAACTGCAATTTTGTATGTCGAAGCTACTGCAGCAACACTTGGGCAGTGGGCTTTCTATGGCAATAGACTAAAGAGATAATCAGGAGGGATGTGTCTTTTCAATAAATTCCAGTATCACAATGACTGGTCACAGTACTCGAACATGCAGTTAGCATGGATAACTGTTGTAAGAGCTATGGAGTTAGTAATATCCTGTGCATATACAGTAGAGATCATGTGTCTCCATCACCCTGAGCACCAGTAGCAATAAAACAAAATATCACACCCAGGGGCATACATAGAAATCATGAAGCCCCATAGTAGAAATTCTAATTGGGCTCTGACACCCACCAAAAAAAGAATAATTTGTCGGTTATCACAGAAGTGCATATTTCACATCTTTGCAGTCTTTACAATTAATTTTATTCCTGCTGAAGTCCTAGATTCCTCTTCATTACTTCCATAACATATTATGCCAACAAAAGTGCCCCCAAACACAGTATGATACCCTCATGGTATATTCTTTGTCATTAGCCTCCACATGCATAGTATAATGACCCTACTGTACCCCACCTCCACTCTCAAGGCAAGGTATTGTCACTGCAACACAGTATGATCCCCTAACTGTGACCCCCACACAGCCCTTCATGCAGTATAATGGGCCTACATACAGTGTAATATTCTCACACCTACACACACTGTATAGTGACTCCCACTAGCCCTTCATACAATATAATGGCTCCCACACAGCTCTACACAGAGTAATGTGGACCCCACACAAATCTTCACACTGTGTAATTGCTTGCATACAGTATAATGGCCCCCACATAGCACTCCAAATTTTATAATGGCCCCAAATAGCTCTCCAAATATTAAAACGGTCCCACATAGCCTTCCATATAGTATAATGGGCTCCATATAGTCCTCCATATAGTATAATGCGCCCCCATAATCCTCCATATAGTATTCTGCTCTCCCCATAATCCTCCATATAGTATAATGCACTCTCCATAGTCCTCCATATAGTGTAATGCACTCCCCATAGTCCTCCACATAGTATTATGCACTCTGCATAGGCCTCTATGTAGTATAATGCACTCCGCATAGGCCTTACAGTATAATGCACTCCCCATAAGCCACTATATGGTATACTGCACTCCCCATAATCCTCCATATAGTATAATGCATTCCCCATAGTCCTCCATATAGTATAATGCCCTCTCCATAAGCCTCCATACAGTATAATGCTCTCTTTGTATCTCTCTATATCGTATAGCGCACTCCCCATAGGACTCCATACAGTATAATGCACTCACTCCATGGCCCTCTATACAGTATAATGCACTCTCCATAGGCCTTCATATATTATAGAGTACTCCCCACATGCCCTCATGTAGTATAATGCACTCCCCATAGTCCTCCATGCAGTATAAATGCACTCCCCATAGTTCTCCATATATTATAGCACTCCCCATAGTATTTCATATGTTATAATGCCTTCCCCATAGTTCCTCATATAGTATAATGCACTCCCCATAGTCCCCCACATAGTATAATGCACTCCCCATAGTCCTCCATATAGTACAATGCACTCCCCATAGTCCTCCATATAGTATAATGCACCCCCCATAGTCCGCCATATAGTACAATAAGCACTCCCCATGATCCTCCATATAGTATAGTGCACTATCTATAGTCCTCCATATAGTGTACGGCACTTTCCATAGTCCTCCATAGAATATACTGCACTACCATGCTCCTCCATAGAATATAATACTCTCCCCATGGTCCTCCACAAAATAAAATGCACTCCTTATGGTCCTCCATAAAATACAGCGCTGAAAAAAGTATTTAGTCAGCCACTAATTGTGCAAGTTCTCCCAAAAGGGATTAAAACCTGGGATCTGGAAAACTGAGTCACTTTTTCCAAGTCTGTTCATGGTAACCCTCTTTGGAGCTGCCAGGGTGCAACAAACAGTGCTCTCATTACACAATAGTGTAGTATACAGTTGTGCCCAAAACATTTGAGACTGACACAAACTTTGGTTTTCACAAAGTTTAAATTGAAGAATTTTGGATAAAAGGGTTACATAGATTTACTTTATGGAGTAGCAGTGGCTTAAAATATTAAGTATTTTGTTTACAGACAATATGAAAAAGCACATACTTTTACAACTTCCTCTCCATCCACAATCTTCAGTTTTTCCAAATTTTCTTGCAGCAGTTCAGGCTTCATGCGCCACTTCAGAAGTCCAAGCAGACCAACTATAATATTAGGAATGTTTGTTTAAGCTTACATACAAATTATTAATAAGTGGATATAAATGGATTACTTTCACAATTATATTGATGTTAACACAAGTGTGAAAATGGAACATTTCCATAAATGAAAAACATTTAATAAAATAATATCTTGATTATTGAAGTAAGATTTTTTCATCGACTACAATATCCAAATGCTACCAGTATATAGCAAGCTTTGGGCCCTTCTTACACGTTGCAGGTGTCTGGAGGGCTCCATCCGGTTCCACCCAAAAACAGGATTCAGACAAAATGTCAATGGGAACATAGAATACAGTGAGACAAACAGAGTTCAAATGAGCACCATTTTTTTTTCTCTAAATGTGTTCATTTGTTTCATTTGGCACAGAAATGTAGTCTGCTGGTGTGGATCACTGCTTTCTAGTACTAACGACTATTCAGTCTATGTTGCTATGTGGCAGTGTTCACACATAGAGCAAATGCTGCACTTTTTCTGCATGTTTTGTGCGCTAAATATACCGTAGCAATAATTACTATTTCTTGTGTCTTTGGTGCAAATTTTTATGTATTTATTTCTCCTGTGTTTTATACATTTTAGCTGTACTTTTGAAGCAGTGTATTTTAGTTCCGAAACACCTAAAAATGCAGCTGTGCATGAACGTGTTTTTCAGGCTGCCAACAGAAGGCTATAAGGAAAAGAAAGGTTCATCAACTCAATTTTTTAGTGATCTACCATCTTTTATACTGTGAAATGCAGTATGCAGTGCTATGTAGTAGAACACGGGAGAAAGATGTTGAGAGCCTTTATAAATGCACCTCCTGGATTGTGTCACTTTAATGCCACTGTCCATCTCTCACGGTGGCATTTAAGTTAGAAAACAGCGCCGTTTGTTGAGGTTAGAGGTAGATTCTTGACGTTTAGCACAGCTTGCTCTTACGGTGTATGAATTTGGCTCATCTCAGAAGCCAGCTTCATGTATATGCACCTGACATAGGACGTACTCTTGCGTCCTATGATGGGAAGGCAGTACTTCTATTAACCGCTTTACCCCCGAGGGTGGTTTGCCTGTTAATGACCAGGTCAATTTTTACAATTCTGACCACTGTCCCTTTATGACATAATAACTCTGGAACACTTCCATGGGTCCTGGTGCTTCTGACACTGTTTTCTCGTTACATATTGTACTTCATGATAGTGGTAACATTTTTTTTTTATATTACTTGCATTTATTTGTGAAAAAAATGGAAATTTGGCTAAAATTTTGCAATTTTTCAACTTTGAATATTCATGCCCTTTAGGCTGGGTTCACACGTAGCGGAACTCTTGCGAAAATTACCGCGAGAATTCCAGAATTCCATTCCGTGGGAAATCGCATTTTAACCCCTTTCTGACATCCGACGTACTATCCCGTCCATGGGACCCGGGCCCCTATGCCCATGGACGGGATAGTATGTCTACCGCGATCAGCGGCGCCCACGTGGTGAGCGCCTCTGATCGCGGCCGGGTATCAGCTGATTATCACAGCTGATACCCGGCACAATGTGTCAGGGGCGGTCACGGACTGCCCCGACACGTTAACCCCTTGCACACCGCGATCAAACACGATCGCGGTGTACCGGGGGTTAAAGGGAAGCATCGGCAGGGAGGGGGCTCCCTCTGTGCTTCCCTGAGCCCCCCACAGCAGCGCAATGTGCAGCGCTGCAGCGGGGGGCTCCTTTCCTGCAGGTCCCCGAATCCAAGATGGTGACGGGGGCCTGCAGGAAGCTGGCTTCCTCAGTGCCTGCAAAGCGCAGGCAAGAGGAAGTCTTCTTCAATGCCTGTGACAGATTACTGATCTGTCACAGTGATCTGTGATGTGACAGATCAGCGATCTGTCACAGGACAGTGATGTCCCACCTGGGACTATTTAATAAAGTTAAAAAAAAAAAAAAAAAGTGTTAAAATAATTAAAAAAAAAAAAAAAAAAAAAAAAAAAAAAAATCGCCAAATAAATTAGAAAAAAAAAAAAAAATATTCCCCCAAATAAATCCATTTTTTAGAAATAAAAAAAAACCAAAAAACACAATAAAAGTACACATATTAGGTATCGCCGCGTCCGTAACGACCCGCCCTATAAAACTGTCCCATTAGTTAACCCCTTTAGCGAACCCCTTAAAAAATAAAAATAAAAAACGAAGCAAAAAATAATGATTTATTATCATACCGCCAAACAAAAAGTGTAATAACGCGCGATCAAAAAGACGCATATAAATATCCATGGTACCGCTGAAAACGTCATCTTGTTCCGCAAAAAACGAGCCGCCACACAGCATCATCAGCAAAAAAATAAAAAAAGTTATAGCTCGCAGAATAAAGCGATGCAAAAATAATTATTTTTAATATAAAATAGTTTTCATTGCATAAAACCGACAAAACATAAAAAAACGACCTAAATGAGGTATCGCTGTAACCGTACTGACCCGAAGAATAAAACCGCTTTATCAATTTTACCGCACGCGGAACGGTGTAAACGCACTCCCCCAAGAAATTCATGAAACGCTGGTTTTTGTTCATTCTGCGTCCCAAAAATCGGAATAAAAAGTGATCAAAAAATGTCACGTGCCCGAAAATGGTACCAATAAAAACGACAACTCGTCCCGCAAAAAATAAGACCTCACATGACTCGGTGGGTCAAAATACGGAAAAATTATAGCTCTCAATATGTGGTGATGCAAAAACTATTTTTACAATAAAAAGCGTCTTTTAGCGTGCGACAGCTGCCAAACATAAAAACCGCCATAAATAGTAAATCAAACCCCCCGTTATCACCCCCTTAGTTAGGGAAAAATAAAATAAAAAAAATGTATTTATTTCCATTTTTCCATTAGGGTTAGGGCTAGGGGTTAGGGGAGTGTTGGGGTTCGGGTTGGAGTTAGAATTGGGGGTTTCCACTGTTTGGGCACATCAGGGGATCTCCAAATGCAACATTGCGTCTGATCTCAATTCCAGCCAATTCTGAGTTGAAAAAGTCAAATGGTGCTCCTTCCCTTCCAAGCTCTGCCATGCACCCAAACAGTGTTTTACCCCCACATGTAGGGTATCAGCCTACTCAGGACAAATTGCAAAACAATTTTTGGGGTCCAATTTCTCCTGTTACCCTTAGGAAAATAAAAAATTGGGGGCAAAAATATCATTTTTGTGGAAAAAATACGAATTTTTTATTTTCACGCCCGGGCGTTATAAACTTCTGTGAAGCACTGGGGGGTTCAAACTTCTCACCACACATCTAGATAAGTTCCTTAGGGGGTCTATTTTCAAAAATGGTGTCATTTGTGGGGGGTTTCCACTGTTTTGGTACATCAGGGGTTTTCCAATCGCGACATGGTGTCTGATCTCATTTCCAGCCAAAAACGTCAAATGGCGCTGCTTCCCTTCCAAGCTCTGCCATGCGCCCAAATAGTGGTTTACCCCCACATGTGGGGTATCAGCGTACTCAGGACAAATTGCACAACAACTTTTAGGGTCCTGTTACCCTTGGGAAAATAAAACTTGGGGTGAAAAGATCATTTTTGTGGAAAAAATATGATTTTTTAATTGTACCGCTGTAAGTTATAAACTTCTGTAAAGCCCTTGTGGGTTCAAAGTTCTCACCACATATCTAGATAAGTTCCTTGGGGGGTCTAGTTTCCAAAATGGGGTCACTTGTAGGGGGTTTCCACCGTTTAGGTACATCAGGGACTCTCCAAACGTGACATGGCGTCTGATCTGAATCCCAGCCAATTTTGCATTGAAAAAGTCAAACGGCGCTCCTTCCATTCTGAGCTCTGCCATGCGCTGAAACAGTCATTCCCCCCCACAAATCAGGTATCAGCGTACTCAAGACAAATTGCACAGTTTCTCCTGTTACCCTTGGTAAAATAAAAAAAATTATACCTGAAGTATTTTTTTTGTGAAAAAAAGTTAGATGTTCATTTTTTTTTTAAATATTCAAAAAAATTCCTGTGATGTACCTAAAGGGTTAATAAACTTCTTGAATGTGGTTTTGAGCACCTTAAGGGGTGCAGTTTTTAGAATGATGTCACTTTTGGGTATTTTCTATCATATAGACCCCTCAAAGTGGCTTCAAATGTGATGTGGTCCTAAAAATAAAATGGTGCTGTAAAAATGAGAAATCGCTGGTCAACTTTTAACCCTTATAACTTCCTAACAAAAAAAAATTTTGGTTCCAAAATTGTGCTGATGTAAAGTAAACATGTGGGAAATGTTAGTTATCAAGTTTTTTGTGTCTCGTATCTCTGTGATTTAAGGGCATAAAAATTCAAAGTTGGAAAATTGCGAAATTTTCAAAATTTTTGCCAAATTTCCGCTTTTTTGACAAATAAACGCTAGGTATTTGAATGAAATTTTACCACTAACATGAAGTACAATATGTCACGAGAAAACAAGGTCAGAATCACCGGGATCCATGGAAGCGTTCCAGAGTTATGACCTCATAAAGGTACAGTGGTCAGAATTGTAAAAATTTGCCCGGTCATGAACGTGCAAACCACCCTTGGGGGTGAAGGGGTTAACTTCCCGTGATTTTCCCGCGGAAAAACTAGTATTTTGCAAGCGTAATTAGCTTGCAGAATTGCTAGCATTTTCCAGGCGATCTGTAGCATCGCTTGGAGAACTGATTGACAGGTTGGTCACACTCGTCAAACATAGTGTTTGACGAGTGTGACCAACTTTTTACTATTGATGCCGCCTATGCTGCATCAATAGTAAAATATAGAATGTAAAAAATAATAATAAAAAAAATATTTTTATTCTCACCTTCCGACGTCCCACGCAGCCTTCCCGCCTCTCTTCACGTTTCCGGTCCCAGTAATCCTTTGCAACAATTACCGCGATGACGTCCGTTCTCGTGGGATCGCTACGTCTCGCGGTCATTCGTGATGATGTCGCGCAAATGACCGCGAGACTTCGCGATCCCGCGAGAACGGACGTCATAGCTCGCAAAGGCTTACAATTATTTACATTTTTTTTAACTTTATTCTTACTTTTACACTTAGTTCCACTAAGGGACACTTATTTTGTGCAGGCTAATTGTTTCTATAGCATGCAGATGAAACAGCATCTGCATGCCATTCAGTGCCTTGCAAAAGTATTCGGCCCCCTGGAACATTTCAACCTTTTCCCACATATTCTTCAAACAAAGATATCAAATGTAAATTTTTGGTGAAGAATCAACAACAAGTGGGACACAATTGTGAAGTTGAAAAAAATTTATTGGTTATTTTAAATTTTTGTGGAAATTCAAAAGCTGAAAAGTGGGGCGTGCAACATAATTCGCCCCCTTTACTTTCAGTGCAGCAAACTCACTCCAGAAGTTCATTGTCGATCTCTGAATGATCCAATGTTGCGCTAAATGACTAATGATGATAAATATAATCCACCTGTGTGTAATCAAGTCTCTGTATAAATGCACCTGCTCTGTGATAGTCTCAGGGTTCTGTTTGAAGCACAGAGAGCATAATGAAGACCAAGGAACACAACAGGCAGGTCCGTGATACTGTTGTGGAGAAGTTTAAAGTTTTGGAAATCATTTTGTATCCAAATCCAGCTTTAAACATCCCAAGGAGCACTGTGCAAGTGATCATATTGAAATGGAAGGAGTATCATACCACTGCAAATCTACCAAGACCCGGCCGTCCCTCTAAACTTTCATCTCAAGCAAGGAGAAGACTAATCAGAGATGCAGCCAAGAGGCCCATGATCACTCTTGATGAAGTGCAGAGATCTATAGCTTAGGTGGGACAGTCTGTCGTACACTGCACAAATCTGGCCATTATGGAAGAGTGGCAAGAAGAAAACCATTTCTCAGAGATATCCATAAAAAGTGTTGTTTAAAGTTTGCAACAAGCCACCTGGGAGACACACCAAACATGTGTAGGAAGGTGCTCTGGTCAGATGAAACCAAAATCAAACTTTTTGGTAACAATGTCAAACGATATGTTTGGCATAAAGGCAGCACAGCTCATAACCCTGAGCACACCATCCCCACTGTCAAACATGGTGGTGGCAGCATCATGGTTTGGGCCTGCTTTTCTTCATCAGGGACAGGGAAGATGGTTAAATTTGATGGGAAGATGGATGGAGACAAATAAAGGACCATTCTTGAAGAAACCTGTTGGAGTCTGCAAAAGACCAGAGACCGGGACGGAGATTTGTCTTCCAACAAGACAATGATGCCAATCATAAAGCAAAATCTACAATGGAATGGTTCACAAATAAACGTATCCAGGTGTTAGAATGGCCAAGTCAAAGTCCAGACCTGAATCCAATCGAGAATCTGTGGAAAGAGAAGAAAACTGCTGTTCACAAACGATCTCCATCAAACCTCACTGTGATCGAGCTGTTTGCCAAGGAAGAATGGGCAAGAATTTCAGTCTCTCGATGTACAAAACTGATAGAGACATACCCCAAGTGACTTGTAGCTGTAATCGCAGTTCTTTCTGCTATACGGTTTTACCGTCAGCAGATTTAAATACTTTGCCTACAATTTCCAGTTTATAATCCATTTTTTGAAAAATGGGGAGGAGCTTGTGGAGTCTTGCTTTTCTAGTTTCTGGCCCATTGTGCAACAGAAACTGGTGTTTGACCAAATTTTAGGAACATGATCACCATTGGGGGTCTCGGTCCTTGTTCATTAGGCTGGACCCCTCTTTGTATATGGATTTTTGTACCACAATGATACCACTTTGGCTCTGATTGGCCTTTTATATACCTAAACTTTTTTCTGTCTACCTACACATTAGTGTATTTGTATCAGCGCCTGCTCTATCTTTGGGTAATCTCATTGTGAAGTTTCTCATAATAAATATGTTGTTTAATTTGCATTCATTTATGCTGTGATCTATATGTAATCTTTAAGATTTGTCTTACACTTTTCCATGATATCTGTGCTTTTTGAGTCTTCTATTAGCATCTGCCCTCTTCACTAGAGCCTTTGTGTGCTCTGCGCTGGCACATCAGAGATAAGATAAGCTGGGCAATACATCAGTGCCTTTATCCATTATGGTGCCAATCGTTTGCCCTGCGCATTAGCAATTCCATTCCACGCTTGCACATGTGTCATTTTGTTAAAATTATTTTTCGCAATGGTATAATTAGGGTTTTGTTTGGCTTTTTATATACCTATTTTTTCCTTTACATACTTATATACGTGTGCATCTATATCAGCGCTTGCTCCACCTTTGGGTAACTACATTGTAAAGTGGTTTATAACAAATACGCTGTGTAATTTGCACTCATGTACGCTGTGATTTACTTGCCATTTTTTTATTTATTTATTTTTTTGGCTTACTCCTATTCATGATGTTAATGCCATCCGACGTCTTTATTATCTTCTGCTCGTGTTACTAGAGCCCTTGTGTGTTTGCGCCTGCGCATTAGATAAGAGACGCCGACCGTTATTGTGGTATTTTTACTTCTTGATGATAATCGCCAGTTTCGGCACTACATTGACTCCCTGCTGTTATTATGGCAATCGTTCATTCAGTGTTTATGCATTGGATATCAATCATGGTATATAGCACTCTAATGTTCTCTTTTTGGGTTACTATGGCAGATTTATTTACTGCGCCTGCATATTGAAGCCTGTTACACTATATAGTTTGTTCAGTATCTGCCTTTGTCATTAAAACATTTGCTTGTATTGCACTTGCGCATTAAGTGTTAGAAGCGTTGATATATCACCATAGCGTGTCTATCTAGTATGGGGTTAACTACCTGTTTTACACGTGCGCAGTGATAATTTGCATTAAAATGATTTTCCCCTTGTTACCGCGGTAACCGCCCGCCTCACGCTTGCGTACTGGGCATGTAACATGTCATACAACACTTCAATGCTTTTCTCCTGTTACTGTGGCAGCTCTCCTTCTCGCGCCTGGGCATTGAAGCTTGTTACATCACGCAGTTCCTACCAGGAAATGACTACGAGTCCTAGACCACCCCTTTCTCTCCAGCGTGATCGCGCCTCCCGGTCTCCATCTTTACTGCGGCTAATTAGGTAGGTCGCCGCGGCTGCATCCTATATGCTTTCCCACACATTTGACCCATCTGTCCCATGAGAGAGAGAGAGAGAGAGAGAGAGAGAGAGAGAGAGAGAGAGAGAGAGAGAGAGAGAGAGAGAGAGAGAGAGATTTTTTTTTTTGGTCCGGCACCCAGAAAGAATTCCGGGTTAAATGAGTGTCTGGAGGATCCGCCAGAGGATGGTAATGGACAGCAACTTTTGGCGGATCCGCAAAAAAAATGGATGCAACGGACGGCAATCCGTCACAATCCCCCAATAATGGAAGTCAATGGGGAAATAAACGGATCCTCAAAAGAAAATTGCGGATCCGTTTTTTTCAAAACCTGGTGGTTTGTGACTGATTGTAAAAAACTGAAGTGTGAAAGAGGCCTTATTGGCTCTATCTTGGGTGTGAGGTATTCTACAGCTTGTTGTATTCTCTTGCATTATCCTATTGCGCTGTGTCCTTGATTATTTGTGTGGCTCTTTTATATTGAAGGGACATTTTGTGTCTAATATTGTGAACACGCTCATTTTTCCTTTCATGTTGTCTGTGGGCATTTAATGGTTGTTTCACATCGTGTGTTCTATTGTTTACACCGTTTACATACTGGCCCACCCTGAGACACATCTATTATTGTAGCCCGTTTATTTTCATGGGTTTTGTGATTATTCATTACAATGAATTGATAGATTTTTTGTGATGTAATATGTTCACAAGCATGTTTTTTTGTATTTGATAATTTTTGCCTGAGCCAATCTACCTGTCATCATAATACGGGGTGTATTTTGTTGGCTCTACTATGAGCCTTTGTGCTTTGCATGTGTCATTTTATGACTTTTAAATGTTTTTATATGGTGTTGTCTTTCTGTAATCAATAAAATTTACATTTTGGTGTGGTGATCCCTGCTTTTTGGTCAGTAGCTTTTTTCTACAAATTTTAGCAGCAAAAGGTGGCGCAACAAAGTATTAAGTTAAAGGGGCCAAATAATATTGCACGCCCCACTTTTCAGTTTTTGAATTTCCACAAAAATTTAAAATAACCAATAAATTTCGTTCGACTTCACAGCTGTGTCCCACTTGTTGTTAATTCTTCACCAAAAATTTACATTTGGTATCTTTATGTTTGAAGCATGAAATGTGGGAAAAGGTTGAAAAGTTCTAGGGGGCTGAATACTTTCGCAAGGCACTGTATCAGCTATCAGCGCTGCCCTTTCTGCACACTGACCTGAGAGACTTCCTGACATGCACTGCACATGACAGTAACTCTCTCAGCTCTGGTAACCCGGATGTCGTCACATGACGACATCTTGTTACCATAGCAGCAATCGGGACCCTGCGTCACGCCGCGGGGTCTCTGATCCAAAGGCAGAGGGGCTGTCAGCCCCTCTGCCGGCATCAGAACGCTGCGATCTTGTTTGAACGCAGTTTTCCAGGGATTAAAGTGCCGGAAACAGTCTATGACCGCCCCTGGCACTCAGTGCTGGGAGTCAGCTGTGAGAAACCACCCATGAGCACAGCTGATCGTCATGACGTGCTATCCTGTCCATGGTTTGATTGTGCTGGGGCACATGGAAGGGATAGTACGCCAGCTGCAACAAAGGGTATAAGCTGTGTTTGTTTTTCAGTTTTACCAAATAAATTGTACTCTTTGCACAAAGACAACTTAACTTTTTTTGTTTATATGTGATTACTTTTTAATAGCAGGCTTAACTTTAAGTATGCTTTACATATGAAATATCGAAAGGATGAACAAATATATTAAATAACATGAATAAATAGCAAACATTATAAAGCATTACAGAGAAACAAAACTGGTACAGGAGACAGTATTTTCCTGTAAAGTTCTCAAGATCTCTTCCATTATCAAGAAGGAATTTTCACTGTTTATGATTACCACCAAGAAAGTGAAAATTTGTTTCTGTTAAAATCTATCTTACGTGTAAAACTGTGTATTCCACTAAACAACCATGTTTAAAATTTTAGACCATAGCTCTTGAAAACCACAAGGGATATATTTAGAAAGAACACTGGAAACTTTTGCTTACAAAACATATAAAAGATTATAGAGAAGATGCTATCAGTTTCCAATGAGGAATTAATCAGACTACATACGCATTTGTGCTTTGCACATTTGGGTGCATACACTCAATAGGTATACACCTGACAGTGGGCACAATCAGTATGCATGAAGAAGCATCCATCCATCATAGGAACACATTAAAAAGTATATTGCATTTTATTTGATTCTTTTCTGTACCTCTTTTGTGTAGGAAAGTAGAGTCTGCTGCATTTTCCTATGAAGTAAAATAAGCATGATTGTGTCCACTGGCCAGATGAAGGCCAAATGAACACACTTAGATCAATGATTCCCTATGGCAACATTGCAGTATACATCAGGAAAAACTCCTGACATAGACTATAGGAAAAGACTCAGTATGCACCTGACCTCAGCCAAATTCAGAAATGACATGGGGTTCTGTTGTGTGATTTTCCTTCAGATTCTATAAAGAAATTAACTAAAAATAACCAATGAACATATGAATAATTGTTTCCCAAGAACACATCACTTAGCTTACCATTTTGTGTTAATTTGGTTGAACACACAAGTGTTGAAATCGAGAAAGCATCACGTGAACTAACTGACAATCCACCAGAACTGCTCCCGTTTCTGTTGAAAGTTGAACTTTTCGTGAACATTTGCTGACGAGTAGAAGGAAGGGAAAGATAAGTGCTAGCGTCTTCCATTTTTTTGCCATCACCCTGAAAAAGACAAATGAGGAAGAGTTCAACAACATTTTGCTTTTTAATTGCTGTGGCAGCTATTGCAAATAATTTCTAAAAAAATGTTTTGTGACGTTTTATTCAAATTGTATGTGTTGGAATATGTTTGGTGCAACATCTCCATTCCTGTTTATGAGTGTTCAATTGCTAAATTTGTATGCTGTTTTGTTAGAACAAATAAAAATCTCCCAGTGGCTCACACAGGCATAGCATGTGACTGTATTTCCTGTGTCTATGTATGAGAGAAGCAGCCTGCTGTAGATGCTGCACAGATAGAGACACACAACTGATTTATTTCTGATTAAAAGCTTATCATATATTGTTCCGGTTTGTTCCTAAATAAAGAAGCTCTGTTGTTACACACTTGGAGAGTATCCTGAATAATCCACTAGCAACAAGTTTTGGGCCCAGAGTGACACAGAACCCCAGAGTAACACAGCAACAGAAGCCCAAAGCAAAAGCAGCACAGAGCAACAGAGAAGATGTCCACTAGCAGCAATCCTGTCAAGTTCTCAGTGTCAAGCCTCAATAAACAAAACTACCCATCTTGGAAATTCAAAGTGAGAATGCTGCTCATAAAGAGAAGGTACGTGGAAATATACTCAGGAACAAGTGTCTCATCCATTACCAGATGACTAGCTAGAGAAGGATCAGAAAGCACAAAGCACGATCTCCTTCAGTGTAGATGATAATCAGATTGTGCATATATGCAAGTGTGTAACGGCAAAGGAGATGTGGGATGAGTTACAGAAAGTGCATGAAAGATCAAATCTCAGCAATAAGCTTTATCTCATGAGAAAAGTGCATCAGTCTAAGCTAAGTGATGGAGAGAATATACAGGACTATATAAGAAACACCCTAGAGATTGTGGAGCATCTCAGAGGTCTTGGAGAAGAAATTAAAGATTTTCATGTTGCTGCACTTCTATTAAGTGGTCTTCCAGAAAGTTATGACACACTCATGACTGCACTAGATGCATGACCAGATGATAAGATGAAACGTGAATGTTGTCTGTAAAAAGCTCGGTCACCTTAAAGCAGACTGCAGAATTTGGAAAGCAAGAATGAGTCAGCTTAAAAAGCAAAACAGTCATCAAAGGGTTAAAACAGCTGTAAGGGAAGATTCTGCATGTGTTGAAGCTGCATTTAATGCCAGTACAGGCCCATCTGCAAAGCATATATGGTGCAAGCAGCCGTATGACAAATAAAGATTTCTTCACTGACCTTAATGAAAGCATGTCAGAAAAGGTCATCTTAGCTAATGGTCACTATATGACTTCAGAAGGAGTAAGAGATTGCTACCTCCACTGTCCAGTTTCCTAAGCACAAAGTAGAAAGGTCCCAAAAAAGGATGTTGTCAATGTTCCCAGCCTTGATAGCAATCTTCTGTCAGTAAAGAAGCTCATGCAAAAGGGGAATGTAGTTACTTTTAAAGATAACAGCTGCATAATTTCAAAGAAGGGTCACACTCTTGCAGAAGATGAAATTTATCAACTAAAATGCAAATAAAGCATGTATAGTGCTAGACAAGATCTACATAAGAACTGTATCCATGTATGGCACAGACGTCTTGGGCACAAAGACCCAGATGCAGTAAAGAAGCTAGCTCAATGTCCAAATGGTATTGAAATCAACCAGTGTAGTCAAATGATGAAGTGCACTAGCTGTTTTAAAGGGAAAATGTCCTGAAAATCCTTTCCTAAAATAAGCACCACTAGATCTGCACAGCCACTGGATCTGATACATACAGATATATGCGGTCGAATGAGTGTTCAAACTCCAGGCAAGAAGAGATTTTCTCACATTCATTGATGTCTACTCCAGATATACTGTTGCCTACCTGCTTCACAGTAAGGATGAAGTTCCACAGAAACTTGAAGAATAGCTTGCTGTAGTGTTTAACAAATTTGGAAGAATGCCAAAAGCCCTGAGTGCAGATAATTGAACCAAATATACAAGTGGTATGGTACAAACCATTTTGAAAAGGGACTACCATTCCATACAACCCAGAACAAAATGGCATTGCAGAGAGAAAGAATCGTACTGTCTGTGAAAGTGGAAGAAGTATGTTTGATGCGAATCTACCTACAACGTATTAAGGTCCCATTGCATTTAGCAATGAACCAGCGATCCCGACAATGATACGACCCGGTCAGGATCGCTGGTGCATCACTAAATGGTCGCAAGTGAGCTTCCAAACAGGCAAGATCTCACCAGTGACGCAGCGATGCCCGGCGGTTGTTACTTACCTGTCAGATGGCAGCGATGATGACTTCTTCCTCCAGCGTCCATGCGTCACTCGTCGGCGCCAGCTGGACTCCAGCGAGAAGAAAAGGGTCCAGGACGTTCTCGTGCGATCAGCGATATCCAGCGGGGGGGCCGTTCGGAGGTAAGTAAGTGTCACATGTAGCGAGATCGCTAGCGATGTCGCTGTTGCGTCACAATATCCATGACGCTTTAGCGATAACGCTAGCGATATCACTATGTGTAAAAGGCAGTTTATGGAAAAGCCATCATGACTACCTGGCACTCTTATTTGTGGCTTAACCTGATATCTTCAAAACAAACTCCATATTAGCTATAAAACTGCAAGAAGCGTAACCTGAAGCACCTCAGAATATTTGAAAGCAAAACCTCTATGTATGTTCCCAAAGAAAAACGTTCCAAGTGAGAATCACATGCAAAGCAAAAAGTCCTGGTGGGCTATAGCGAAACTGAAAAGGGATACAGAATCTTGCACCCAGAGACCAGCACAGTAACAATGAGTAGAGATGTAGTGATTGATGAAAACTCTGTATCGCTCAAATTCCATGAAATTGCACCAGTTATTCAACCCAAGAAGCAAGAACAAGAATCTCAATTACCAAACCCAGATGCCAAAAAGGAAAACACTGAAGTGTGGATAAGCTCTGGAGCCACCAAGGAAGACACAGAAGAACCAAGTCAACCTCCAGTCAGGAGATCAGAAAGGCCAAACAAAGATATCCCAGCTAGACACCCTTATTATATGGTCAACACACTTCCTGAACCAGAGCCACAGTCATAGCAAGAGATACAAAAATTGCCTGTCCACGAGAAGCAGAAGTAGATAAATGCTGTTAATGAAGAGATGGAGTCCCTTCACCAACTCCAGACATGGGAGCTTACTGAGCTACCACAATGAAAAGGAAATTGCACAGCTAGGTGAAATTCTCAACCAGCACTTTGAGACTAAGGACCTTGGAAATGTGACATTATTTGGGAAACCAAATAGAGAGAGAGGAAGATGGGAGTTTTCTTCTCAACCAAAGTTCTAAAATTTCCACAATCCTAAACCAGTTTGGAATGTGACCAACGAATCCAGTTCAAACTACTAACACTGACCTACAAAGCCATCCACAACCTTTCCCCTCCCTATATCCCAGAACTAATCTCCAAATGTCTTCCCTCACGTAATCTTCGATCCTCCCCAGACCTCCTGCTCTCCTCCACACTTATTCGTTCCTCACAGAACCGCCTCCAAGATTTCTTCCGAATATCCCCTATCCTCTGGAATTCCATGCCTCAACACGTCTAATTATCCACCACCCTTGGATCCTTCAAGCGGAACCTGAAAACCCATCTTTTCAGGAAAGCTTACAGCCCGCAATAACCATTCTGCCACTTCACCACCGCCCGAGCTGCCGCCTCATCACCACCAGATCTGCTGCACCCCCAACCTTCTGTCTCTTCCCCACTATTCAGTAGAATGTAAGTCCGCAAGAGCAGGGTCCTCTCCCCTCTGTTCCAGTCTGTCATTGTAAATTTGTTTACTGTTAACGATATCTATAACTTTGCATGTAACCCCCCTTCTCATGTACAGCACCATAGAATTAATGGCGCTATATAAATAAATAATAATAATGTCAGAAGCAAAAGGTTCGTCAACACCAATGGATCTGTCCTACTTAAAGTTGGAAGGAGAAGATGATCTTCTACCCAGCAATGAGACTTACAGACAATGAATGGGGGCGCTTCTGTACATAGCAACCACAACTTGTCCGTATATCACAGTCACAGCCGGAATTCTCTGCCGACGTGTAAGCAAGCCAAGCCAAAGAGACTGGAATGCAATTAAGAAAATTATTCAAATTCTTGCACTCAACTCATTAGAGATGAGAGAATGTGTTCCGAAAATGTTCGCCAATCCCAAATTCGGCAAGAACGTAGCAAATTTTGATTCATGTTCGCTTTCACGAGCATTTTTACAAAAAGTTGTCAAAAGTTGGTCAAAGTTCGGTAAATTATTGTGTTTCCACTAATGCTTTTGTTATTACTTTGGCTATGATAGTAGTGCTGTATGAAGAACAGGGGGCGAGGGGATGAGGTTGATGAGGGGAGAAGATGTGTCTAGGTCAGAGGAGCATGTGGAGACGTTACAGCAGCTGCGCACACTTTTTATTTTATTTCTTCCCTAAATTTTATGTGTGTTGAATCCAGCAACCAACAGGGAGCTGAAAGTGAACGTATCCTGTATGAAAGCGATCTTCCAGCATCAAAGTAGATTGTGCAAAAACTGTGTGGCACTCTCCCAAAGTCCTATTAGCTACTCTAAATCTTTTGTGATTTCAGCGGCACATCAGAAGGTTAGATTTCTACCTAAAAATCATTAGGCCTATTAAAAATCTATAGGCCTATTAAAAATCAATAGGCCTAATATAGTGTTACAGCCTGGAGGGCCAATTCGCTTTCCTAAAAACTTTGTGATAAAACTGTGTTTCAGTGGCAAATCAGAAGGCCAGATTTCTTCGTAAAAATCATTAGGCCTATTATAGTGGTGCAACCACGAGGCCCAGTTAGCTACTCTAACTCATTTGTGCTAAAACTGTGTTTCAGTGGCAAATCAGAAAGCCTGATTTCCACATAAAAATAGTTAGTCCTAATAGTGGTGCAGCTACTAGGTGTAATTAGCTACTACAAATCATTTGTGCTAAAACCGTATTTCAGTGCCAAATCAAAAGGCTATATTTCCACTAAAAATTCTTAGATAGTGTGCCTGAACAACACTGTTATGCCTAAGAAAAGAAATATTGATTGACATTTAGTGACAGGTGACTGACAGCTGTGGGCCTGAAGGCCGTTAAACAGCAGGGTACAAGAGGGGAAAGCTACTTGCAACATGAGTGAGAAAAAGCAAGGTCATGGTGGAAGAGGGAATAGGCTTGGTGTTGGACGTGTACATGGGTTAGTTGTTAATGTGCATGAAAGATCAACTGAACAATCACCGTCTTATCCAAAAACCACTGATTAGAGTTAAGCGAAACAGGTCGGTCAGATTCAAAAGTCGCCGACTTTCACCAAAGTCAGGTTTTGCTGAGCGAAACCCAACCATAGCGTGAGGTCGGCCATGCGGTCGCCGTTCCCATAATGCTTACAGGCGCCTTTTCTCAGCCAATGAGCAAGGACGCACACTGTGGGCAACGCGATGACATGGGCAGCGGCCACCACCATCTTAGAGAAGGGCATTGCAGTGATTGGCTTGCTTTGTGTGGCGTCACAGTGGCTATAAAAGCCCTGACCGCCGACCGCCATTTTACTTCTGCCGATCTTAGCATAGGGAGAGGTTGCTGCCGCTGTTTCTCAACAGGGAGAGTGTTAGGCGGGAAAGAAAAAAGATAGGCAGGAAAGAAAAAAGAATCTGTGCTTCTGCTGATAGCAATTGTGCTGTACAGTTAGTGTGCAGTGACAGGGGAGGATTTTCTTGTGTGCAGCAGCGCTGGTTATTAGGCCGCCTGATAGCTGCATTGCTGTGTTCCACGGCTGCTGTTAGTTGTGTGGTTAGGATCAGGGGTCTGCAATCCACGTAGTTCCCAACCTCTCTGGTTTTCTGTGACTTAGCTTGGTTTTGTTTTCCTCCTCGGTAACCCAATCATAACATCTGCTGTTTGGATTATGGTCAAATACATACTGGGAGAGCGTCTGTGTGTGATGACAGAGATAAATACCGAGATTTAAATTTTCCCCTACAGTGTATACAGCTGTACGTTTCTGATACAGTACCATATATCTGCTGTTTGGATTACAGTCAAATACATACTGGGAGAGTGCCTGTGTGTGACTACGGAAATAAATACCGAGATTTAAATTTTCCCCTACACTGTATACAGGTGTACGTTTCTGATACAATACCGTATATCTGCTGTTTGGATAACGGTCAAATCCATACTGAGACAGTGTCTGTGTGTGACTAAGGGAATATATGAAAGGAGATTTAAATTTTCCCCTACACTGTATACAGCTGTATGTTTCTGATACAGTACCATATATCTGCTGTTTGGATTACGGTCAAATACATACTGGGAGAACGTCTGTATGTGACTACGGAAATAAATACTGCTTGCTCAGGGTACCAGCACTTGCAATACTTACCTCTCCCTGCTCCCCGCTGTGACCTCTTCCGCGTTTCCTGACATTCAGGTCAGATAGCACAATGAGGTCACGTCTGTACGCCCTCTGCCTGAACAGTCCAAGTGCACAGAGCTGGAAGATGGCCACGCTGAGGAATCTAGAGTAGAGCAGTGCCCAGCGAGGAGAGGTATATCTTTTTTTAATGTTTGGAGCAATATATGGGGAGCATTATACACTGGAGAATTATATATGGTGCCCATCATACACTTGAGCATCAAAGATAGGGCCCATTATACAATCGAGCATCGTATGGGGCCCATTACATATGGAGCATTATATGGGTCCATCATACACTGGAGCATTACAATCTTAGGAGGATATCTGTTTGTGCAGGTAACTATTACTGTGCATAATTATCAGGCAACTTAATAAAAACTAAATATATACCCATCTCACTTGTTTGTTTTCACCATGTAAACCAATATAACACAAAATTTAGAATTAAACATTTCTGACATTCAAAAAAAAGGGACCAACATAGCCAGCTTTCTTTACGAAGATACTCAAAAGCCTTCCATCCATAGATTCTGTCAGTTGCTTGATCTGTTTACGATCAACATTGGGACCCGAAAAGGTCCCACAAGTTCATCTTTGATGATGCCAGCTCATACCAGTACCCCACCTCCACCTTGCTGGTGTCTGAGTCAGAGTGGAGCTCTCTGGCCTTTACTGATCCAGCCTCGTGGCCATCCATCTGGCCCATCAATAGTCACTCTCATTTCATCAGTCCATAAAACCTTAGAAAAATCTGTCGTAACATATTTCTTGGACCAGCCTTGATGTTTTATCTTATGTTTCTTGTTCAAAGGTGGTCATTTTCCAGCCTTCCTTACCTTGGCCATGTCCCTGAGTATGGCACACCTTGTGCTTTTTGATACTCCAGTAACGTTGCAGCTCTGAAATATGGTAAAAGTGGCGTCAAATGGCATCTTGGCAGCTTCACGCTTGATTTTCCTTAATTCATGGGCAGTTATTTTAAGCCTTTTTTTTTTTATCAACACGCTTCGTGCGACCCTGTTAGCTATTTGCCATGAAACGCTTTATTTTTCAGTGATCACGCTACAAAAGTTTGGCAATTTCAAGACTGCTGCATCCCTCTGCAGACATAAAGAACAGTTTGGCTCCAGCTGCATATAAAATTCCTCTTCATTGGATGAAGTTAAAATTAGCGCATGATTTGACTCTCCATATAGCCGCACCAGGACAGAGGCTACGAGTTTCGACTTATACGGTCTTTGTCAAAGCCATACTCAGTCTCAGACCTAGGTCAGCTATATATATATATATATATATATATATATATATATATATATATATATATATATATATATATATATATATGAGACTAGCCAATGAAAATGCATACAAAAAATCACATGACACTTTAGACAGGTCCTTTTCAGGTAAAGACAATGCATGTAACAATAAACATAGCAATACTAAAATCATTAACAATAATGCAACATTAAGTCATTTCTTTTGTTAAGGCCACTCTGATATCTGGTATTTAAATGATAAATCCAAAATGCTTCCCGGGTGAGAAGACGCCGACTGGTGTCTCCCCCTCGAGATGATAGCATTACACGTTCAATCCCCTGTATTTTAAATTGAGACGTACTTCTAGCATGACATTCAATAAAATGTCTAGAAGTCGCTGAAATATTTCTTTCAAAATTGTTTATGTTAGCTATGTCATACACATGCTTCCTAATATTCATTTTTAATTGCCTTGATGTGCATCCAATACATTTGTGGCCAAAAGTATTGACACCCCTGCTATTCTGTCAGATAATACTCAGTTTCTTCCTGAAAATGATTGCAAGCACAAATTCTTTGGTATTATTATCTTCATTTAATTTGTCTTAAATGAAAAAACACAAAAGAGAATGAAGCAAAAAGCAAAACATTGCTCATTTCACACAAAACTCCAAAAATGGGTCAGACAAAAGTATTGGCACCCTCAGCCTAATACTTGGTTGCACAACCTTTAGCCAAAATAACTGCGACCAACCGCTTCCGGTAACCATCAATGAGTTTCTTACAATGCTCTGCTGGAATTTTACACCATTCTTCTTTGGCAAACTGCTCCAGGTCCCTGATATTTGATGGGTGCCTTCTCCAAACTGCCATTTTTAGATCTCTCCACAGGTGTTCTATGGGATTCAGGTCTGGACTCATTGCTGGCCACCTTAGAAATCTCCAGTGCTTTCTCTCAAACCATTTTCTAGTGCTTTTTGAAGTGTGTTTTGGGTCATTGTCCTGCTGGGAGACCCATGACCTCTGAGGGAGACCCAGCTTTCTCACACTGGGCCCTACATTATGCTGCAAAATTTGTTGGTAGTCTTCAGACTTCATAATGCCATGCACATGGTCAAGCAATCCAGTGCCAGAAGCAGCAAAGCAACCCCAAAACATCAGGAAACCTCCACCATGTTTGACTGTAGGGACAGTGTTCTTTTCTTTGAATGCCTTTTTTTTTCTCCTGTAAACTATGTTGATGCCTTTGCCCAAAAAGCTCTACTTTTGTCTCATCTGACCAGAGAACATTCTTCCAAAACGTTTTAGGCTTTTTCAGGTAAGTTTTGGCAAACTCCAGCATGGCTTTTTTATGTCTCGGGGTAAGAAGTGGGGTCTTCCTGGGTCTCCTACCATACAGTCCCTTTTCATTCAGACGCCGACGGATAGTACGGGTTGACACTGTTGTACCCTCGGACTGCAGGGCAGCTTGAACATGTTTGGATGTTAGTCGAGGTTCTTTATCCAACATCCGCACAATCTTGCGTTGAAATCTCTTATCAATTTTTCTTTTCTGTCCACATCTAGGGAGGCTAGCCACAGTGCCATGGGCTTTAAACTTCTTGATGACACTGTGCACGGTAGACACAGGAACATTAAGGTCTTTGGAGATGGACTTGTAGCCTTGAGATTGCTCATGCTTCCTCACAATTTGGTTTCTCAAGTCCCCAGACAGTTCTTTGGTCTTCTTTCTTTTCTCCATGCTCAATGTGGTACACACAGGGACACAGGACATTAGTTGAGTCAACTTTAATCCATGTCAACTGGCTGCAAGTGTGATTTAGTAATTGCCAACACCTGTTAGGTGCCACAGGTAAGTTACAGGTGCTGTTAATTACACAAATTAGAGAAGCATCACATGATTTTTCGAACAGTGCCAATACTTTTGTCCACCCTCTTTTTTATGTTTGGTGTGGAATTAGATCCAATTTGGCTTTAGGACAATTCTTTTTGTGTTTTTTCATTTAAGACAAATTAAATGAAGATAATAATACCAAAGAATTTGTGTTTGCAATCATTTTCAGGAAGAAACTGAGTATTATCTGACAGAATTGCATGGGTGTCAATACTTTTGGCCACAACTGTATATGATAAATTGTAGGCATCACAATTAATTTTGTATACTATATTTTTTGAATTACAATTGATATAGTTTTTAATTTTAAACCTCAAAGTATAATCACTGATATTAAATTCTTTTGATATCTGCGCGTGTTTACACGTCTTGCAGCTAATAGCGCCACATTTGTAAAAACCCTTGCATGTAAGCCAATTGTCTTGAGGTTTTTTACAATTTAACGAAAACATACTCGGCGATAGTATGTTTCCCAGGGAGGGAGCTCTCCTTGAAACTACATTTACACCAGAAATTAAAATTCGCTCTAATTTATCATCTTCGTGTAAAATGGGTAAATATTTCTGAACAATTTTTTTGATGCCCGAAAATTGTGGATTGTATTGGAAACAAATGTACGGTTTTTTACCTATATCATCTTTCTTTCTTGGTGCTGATGACATAATTGATTCCTCCCGGTTCTTAGTTTGCACAATTTGTTGCGCCCTATTTAGAGTCCAATTCGGATACCTGCGGTTTTTCAATTTATTTGTGACATGTTCAAATTCATCCTTTAAATCACCACTTGAGCTACAATTTCGTCTAACTCGGGTATAATCACCCACTGGAATTGATCTTATTGTATGTTTATTGTGGCTACTAGTAGCATATAGGATTGTGTTCCCACTGAATGGTTTATGATGCGTTTTTGTATGAATAATTTCACCATCTATACCTATTAAAACCAAAAACGAAATTTTTTTAGGGTCATATTTGTGGGTGAATGGGATATTATATTTATAGGAATTGAGATATTGTACAAAATCAGGTATGATAAATCCAAAGGGAGTTCGCAGCTATATTCCGCGCTGCCGCTTTAGACAAATTCCAGGAGAGTGCTGTATGATTGCAGTGGTTTTATTCTACGCGTTTCAGGGGTCACATGCCCCCTTCATCAGGAAATACCACAAAATACATACAGGTATCACAGACATAAATAGGTTTGAAAGGACGCTGGATTTAAAAAAAATGAGCGCCAACAAGTCAGATGATGCAGCGTCAAATTTCAATGACACCACATGGTTAACAGCTCACCTAGGATATATTACAAAAGTATACGTATTTTAAAAGATTTTTTGATTAAATTTACATTTCCAAGAAAGATAATAAAGTCAAATTTATGATTTTAACATGGAAAGAAAGAAAAACTGAAAAAAAGAAAAACAAAGAACCGGACATCTGTTCAGGTGGACACGAACCTGCAAAAAAAAAAAAAAAAAAAAAAAGGGGGGGGGGGTTTATTCCTGTTCAGAGGTGGACGCCATACAACTGGACTACCGTATGGAAACCGCAAGCTACTTTTTCTCAAGGAAAATCAGGTATGGCAGATACATCTCCACCCCAAATAATTAGGGTATCATCAATGTATCTGCCATACCAAATTATTTGCTCCAAAAAATGATTATAAATTGAATATATGAATTCCAATTCCCGAAGGACATTATCAGGTTAGCAAGGAAAGGAGAAAATTTAGCCGCCATTGCCACACCCTTTAATTGCAAGTAAAATTCATTATTAAACACAAAAAAATTGTGTGACATCAAAAATGAGACAACCTGTAAAATATAATCTTGCAGTTTAACAGAAAAAATACTGAATTTCTGGAAATGAAACTGTAATGCCCGAATCGCCACATCATGATAAGTACAGGTATATAACGATATTAATGTCACATGTAATATATTTTTTGAAGACCAGATTTTTCTCCTTCGCCTCATTGGGGGACACAGACTGTGGGTGTATGCTTTTGCCGATAGGAGGCTGACACTAAGTCAAAAAAAGAGGTTAGCTCCTCCTCCGCAGTATACACCCTCGCCCCTATTGCAGGCGGAAATCAGTTTTTTGCTTAGTGTCCATGCAGGCACACGTCTGATTTTTCTCCAGACCTTTCCTTCGTCTTTTTTCCATAAAGATGTGACAGGGGCAACGGATCCTATTGGAAGGGTCCGATTTCCCCAAACCAACAACGGGCGAGCACGTGAGAGAGTGTTGCCTCCACGTATCCTCTCCCGCGACATGGGACACAATGCCGGACTTAGCCCTGACCACCCCTACGTATTGAAACCATGGGCTGTACAGAGGCACAAGACAAGTCAGTGCGGCCCCCACTGCTCCACCAATGCTCAGACTGCGGTGCTGCAAGGTGGCGGACGGTCCCTCTCCTTGCCCACTGAAGGGGTTAGATGGAGCTAGGGTGCCTGCACCATCCTATTTGTTTTTTGTCAAAGACCCCCTCACATACCTGCGCTGCAGGCGGAAGAGGATCATTGGAGAGAGGGTCTGGGAGGGCTCCTGGAAGACTTCGGGCTGGAGCCCACAGCGCTAGCCATGCAGGGATATGTCAGGCGGCAGTTTGGGTCAGAAACGCCGCACCGGTCAGTAGCGCCATACTGCACCCCCCCGGTCGGGTAGGGGAAAAATTGAGGCCGTTGCTTCGGCCGGAGCTAGGCCACAGCCGGAAGTCCTGCCCCCGGGGCCACGCGTCACTTCCGCCCGCCCTGCACTGGGCGACGATAGAAATCCAGGCCCCGGCTAGGCCGCAAAGCAGAAGTACTGCCTCTAGGCCCGTTTTCACAGGCTGGTGCGCACCACAGATGTCAGCGCGCGATTTGAATGAAGATCCACGTCGGGGGGGAGCAGGACTGGGGTAAGTGCCCGAGAGGCCACGCTACAGGGAAAAACTAGGTGCTACCTCCTCCCCATAGACCCAGCAGCGGACAGATACAGCATGTCAAAGAAGGCAAAGACGCACGCGTTCTTTTACGCTGCATGCATCTCTTGTCGGGCTGCGTTTCCGCGGGCGCAGAGCAAGTGTTTATGCGAAGCCTGCGAATCCGCAGGGGAGGGCTCCTGGGCACGTTCGACCGCGACCAATTTGTGAAATCCCCCGGAGTGGGACCGATCACTGTCACAATCCATGGCGTCGCTTATGAGAGCAATAGAGTCCCTTCAAGCCCCAGATAAGGGCAGGGACTGTGGCTCGCTGTCTTTAGAGGGAACCTCCACCTCACTAGAGCCTCCGGCCTGCAGGGGCCGCTCTCACTCCAGGGAGACCCGGAGGAAACAAATTCACATGGTGTCGCCCAGTCCATCCGGTGCCTTGGCATCCGTAAGCTCTGCTTCTCGCTCCCCTTCACCAGTGGTTGATAGCGAGCAGACCTCGGGTTGTGACTCTGATGAGCACCTTGACCTGGATACTCCAGAGTCACGTGAAACAGTGGACAGCCTCATAGATGCCGTCAATCAGACCCTGGGGATTGAGCATGATCCCGCAGCAGCTACGGGGCATAAGGTGGCATTTAAGCCTGGCCACTAAGACCCTGTTATCTGTCTCTAGTGTTTCCTCGATTAAGGATCCCACGGACTGCCTTATTGAGAGCCTAGCTCGGTCAGTATATGAGGCGTCAGGGTCTGCACTCGCTCCCTCGTTTGCAGCAACTTGGGCAGCTAAAGCTATGATATCATGGTCAAAAACATTAAACAAGATCGCGCAGGAACAGGATCTACCTGCAGAGATTTCGGAGGTCGCAGGGCAGATGGCGATGGCAGGAAACTATGTAATTAATGCGTCTTTGGATACGGCCAATTGTTCGGCATTTGCTGCTGCTAATGCAATCTCTATCAGAAGAGCCCTACGGTTGAGGACATGGCGAGCCGATTCTACTTCTAAGAAGTCCTTGACTTCCCTGCCTTATCAGTGCGGCCGCCTATTTGGGGAAAGCTGGACCAACTTATCTCCGACTTCACAGCAGGAAAGAGTGGGTTTCTCCCTCAACAAAAGGTCAAACCACTTTTTCGTCACCCTTTTCAGGCACGTTTTTGGGCCTTTCGCAACCCCGGGTGGACTACAGGGCCCAATTCCGCCTCCTCAGGCTGCCCCAACAAGGATAGGGAGCAGCAGGTCTCATATAGAGTCAACCCATTGGGGAGAATGCATGCTCAGACCAGATCGAGAGGATCCAGATCCCAAAGATCATCGGCCAAATGACTTGAGGTCTTTACCAGACGACACCAGCAACGTGGGCGGCCGCCTATTCTGGTTTCACCACGTCTGGGCCAGCGTCGCTCATGACGCATGGGTAGAAGAATTGGTGTACTCAGGTTACAAAATAGAATTTGTCAGATGCCCTCCAAGACGTTTTTTTCTTTCCTGGCTTCTCAGGGTAGATACCCAGGCAAGGGCTCTATTGGGAGCCACACAACGGAGTCATTATTCCAGTGCCAGAACACGAAAGAGCTCAGGGATTCTATTCCAACCTCTTTGCAGTTCCCAAGAAGGACGGGTTGGTTAGGCCTGTGTTGGACCTGAAGCGTCTGAACAGATTCATCAGGATCAGACATTTTCGAATGGAATCTCTCTGTTCAGTAATATCGGCCATGGAGCAGGGAGAATACTTGGCCTCAATAGACATCCAAGATGCATACCTGCATATTCCCATTTTTCCTCATCAGAAGTTCCTACACTTCGCCATCAATGATCAACATTTTCAGTTCGTAGCGCTATCTTTCGGGCTAGCCACGGCTCCCACAGTGTTCACAAAGGTTATGGCAGTTGTCATGGCCATACTGCATTCTCGAGGCATAGTCATTTTGCCTTATCTAGATGACCTCTTGGTCAAGGGCCCATCAATACGGGCATGCGAGGAAAATGTCAGCATCATGCTGGATACTCTTGCCTGCTTAACGTGGTTGATCAATGCAAAGAAGTCATCCCTTGTGCCGGCTCAGAAGATCTCCTTCTTAGGAATGATCTTTGACACTTGCGGAGGGTTGCTGATTCTCCCTCAGGTAAAGGTACTGGCTCTCCGGCAGGGAGTCCGGGCACTTCGCCAACCAGTCCCTCATACCATCCGATCTGGGATGAGGATTCTAGGGAAAATGGTAGCAGCAATTGAAGCGATACCTTTTGCCCAGTTTCTTCTTCGCCCCCTGCAGCACGCCCTCTTGTCAGCCTGGGACAAGAACTCTTTCACGCTCGATCGGCAGTGTCGTCTGTCCTCTCAGGTCTGGCAGTCTCTCGGATGGTGGATAACCAGTTCCTCTCTGACCCAGGGGAAACCATTTCCCCCAGACCATTGTCTGGTGGTGACAACCAATGCCAGTCACCTCGACTGGGGAGCGGTGTTTCACCACCACACAACCCAGGGACGCCTCCCGATCAATTTATTGGAGATACGAGCAATTTGGCTGGCACTCCAGAAGTTTCGTCACCTTCTAGCAGGCCGACCTGTCCAAATTCACCTGGACAATGCCATGGCAGTGGCTTACATAAATCACCAAGGGGGCACTCGCAGCAGAGCAACCATGCGCGAGGTAGGGCATGTTATTCAGTGAGCCAAAGCAAACCACTCGGTGAGTTCGGCAGTTCACATCCCGGGCGTGGAAAACTGGGCAGCAGACTCTCTCAGCCGGTAGGGTCTTGCGTCCGGAGAGTGGTCTCTACATCCCCAAGTCTTCCAGCATATTTGTCAGCGGTGGGGAACACCGGATGTGGACCTGATGGCCTCCAGATTGAACGCCAAGGTGCCCACATATGTCGCTCGGGCCAGGGACCCGCAGGCAATCGCTGTGGATGTGTTGGTTCTGCCATGGAACCAGTTTCGCCTCCCGTATCTAGGGTTTTTACAAATGTGGCGCTATTAGCTGCAAGGCGTGTAAACACGCGCAGATATCAAAAGAATTTAATAACAGTGATTATACTTTGAGGTTTAAAATTAAGAACTATATCAATTGCAATTCAAAAAATTTAGTATACAAAATTAATTGTGATGCCTGCAATTTATCACATATTGGATGCACATCAAGGCAATTAAAAATACAGATTAGGAAGCATCTGTATGACATAACTAACAAACAATTTTTAAAGAAATATTTCAGCGGCTTCTAGACATTTTATTGAATGTCATGCTAGAAGTACGTCTCATTTTAAAATACAGGGGATTGAACGTGTAATGCTATCATCTCGAGGGGAAGACGCCAGTCGGCATCTTCTCACCCGAGAAGCATTTTGGATTTATCATTTAACAAAAGAAATGACTTAATGTTGCATTATTGTTAATGATTTTAGTATTGCTATGTTTATTGTTACATGCATTGTCTTTACCTGAAAAGGACCTGTCTAAAGTGTCATGTGATTTTTTTGTATGCATTTTCATTGGCTAGTCTCATATATATAGCTGAGCTAGGTCTGAGACTGAGTATGGCTTTGACAAAGACCGTATAGGTCGAAACGCGTAGCCTCTGTCCTGGTGCGGCTATATGGAGAGTCAAATCATGTGCTAATTTTAACTTCATCCAATAAAGAGGAATTTTATATGCAGCTGGAGCCAAACTGTTCTTAATGATTGTTCCGGACGTTGGTCTGCACGGAGCTCCGAGATTCTGCATTTGGTTACTGGTGAGCTGGCTTAACCCTTCTACTTGCTATCCCTCTGCAAGACATCGCACAATTTACACCTGATTTACATAATTGACAGTTGGCTTTCAAGCCTATACAGCTTGGAGTAGGACAACACTATAAAAAGGATGATGTGATCAAAATACTTATTTGCCTTATAATTGTGCACACAGTGTATAGGCCCATCATACACTGGAGCATCATATGGGGCCCATTATATATGGAGCATTATATAGGCCCATCATACAATGGAGCATCATCCATGGGGCCCATTACATACTGGAGCATCATATGGGGTTCATTATTTATGGGGCATCATATAGGGTATGGAGCATTATATGGAGCACATATGAGGCCTATTCTGTATGGAGCATTATATGGAGCCCATTCTGTATGGAGCAATATATGGGGCCCATCATATACTGTATGGAGCTTTATATGCGACTCATACTGTATGGAGCAATATGTGGGGCTCATTCTACTCTATGGGGACTATCCTATACTGTAGGGCACATTATATGGGGACCATCATATACTGTAGCATTATGTGGAGTTCATCATATACTGTATGGAACATTATATGGGGCCAATTATTCTATATGGAGCAATATATGGGGCTCATTATTCTGTATGGCGCACTATGTGGTGGCCATAATACTGTATGGAGGCCATAATACTGTATGGAGGAATATACTGTCCGTTTTTTGAGCTATTGTAGAATTTAAAATAGATATCAGTCATGTAATGTAAGAGGTGAAGTATTTGTCATTGCACTATACCAAAATTTCTCTGCCGTATCGGAGCATCATGAATTGTGGCATGTGTTAAAGGTGCCCACTGACATTCTTTCGCCCGGGGCACACGAAAACCTGGAGCCAGCCCTACCCCCCACAACTTTAGCCAAATAACCACCAATTTTCAACGCGGAACTATTATAAAGTAAATTAAGGTTGACAAGCTTAAGTAATAAGAATTTATGTCGTTGGCATTGAAATGGGCACTGTTGGTGTGTTTACTGTCCTCCACTCCCTGCCGACTTTGCTTCCCCATTGACTTACAACTGGGTTTCGTGTTTCAGTCGGACCTTCGACTTTTCACGATAGTCGGCCGATTTTGTTTGACTCGACTTTTGAGAAATTCGGGTTTCATGAAATCCGACTCGACCCTAAAAGAGGCAAAGTCGCTCATCCCTACCACTGATAACATCTATTATTGGCCGACCTACCCAAATCCCTTTCTTTGGCAGCTGCACAGAAGTTCACCTTGTAGATGAGGCTCCGAAAGAACATGTGCTTGTCAAGTGCAAGTGCTGCGTCAAGGGTCCTCTCCTCCTCTTCCTCCACCTTAATATCATACACAGTACTATTCTAAGAGGTGGCACCCCAATAACCCTTATTTCCTCCGGGTCAAAAATTTACAAACGCCCAACTGACTGTGGGGAACCAGAGATGGGCCACTCTGAAGAGCTGTTCACACATTGTATTCCATGGGCATCAGAGTAATTCTCAAAAGAATCAAAGGATCCAGAGGAGGAAAACATTTGCACCAATGCCCAAAATGTTATCAGAGAAGGTGGAGGAGAAGGAAGATGAGGACGTTACATTGTGAATTCCACACAGACACAAAGTGATGCAACCATAACAATCATTACATCCTCAGCCCCAACTCTGCCTGTGTCTAGCACCGGTCATGAGTATGCAGTTCGCAGGGGCAGCGAGGGTTGCCTAGACTGAGTGTTTTTTTGAGACTGCAAAGGATGATCTAACACACGTTATTTGTCAAATATGCAAAAAAAAAAAAAAAACTCAATAGAGGCAAAAACAGCAAAAATTTGACAACTACATACATGAACCGGCACATGCATGATTAACATGCCTCTGCAACCACAGGCCTATTCCAACAACCTCATCTGCTGCTGCTTCTTCCTCCTCCATAACCATTCCAAGTGGTCACACACAGGTTTCTACAATTGTTTACCCACCACATTCAGGGTGAGAGAGAGCTGGTCAGCTGTTACGGAAGTTGACGTGACTTTTTTGTCAATTAGCACCACAATTCTTTCTCAATCCACCTTAACATCTCCACCTGCACCTCACTCACAGTCCAGCAGTTTGTCCTGTTCTCTGTACTCTGCCCTCTCTCAGCACAGATCCCAGCTCTCGGTACTGTAGTGGTGATCACGTAAAAAAATTATTCATATTGCAAAGCTAAGAGCTTGAACTCCACCATCTCCAATCTATTGGCCACAGAAATGCTGCCTTTCCACCTGGTGGATCCAGACGATTTCTGAAAGGTGATGGCCATCGCAGTTCCCCAGTTGTCACTACTTCTCAAAGAAAGCTGTGCGTGTTCTGCACCAGCATGTCAATGACAACATCACCCATTCCCTGAAAAAATCTTTCTGCCAGGGTGCATTTCACCACTGACACCCAGATGAGCAAACATGGGCAAGGGCATTACATCAATATGACTGGGCACTGGGTGACTCTGGTGGCTGTGGGGGGCAGGCGGTCAAGGGGCTGCTCCACAAGCTTTGAGTCACTAAGGCTTGCGGCACAAACCTCTGTATCTAACACTTCCTCCACTGCTTCTGCCTTCTCCACCTCCTCTAGGGCCTCCACCTGTTCCATTAACCTCTCCCTTAATCAGACACATGTTCCAACAATGCAGATAGAATATCCCCCACCTCTGAACTGCAAAGGCAACGCTAACCGCAATCAGGCAGTGTTTAAATACAGTGGGTACGGAAAGTATTCAGACCCCTTTAAATTGTTCACTCTGTTTCATTGCAGCCATTTGGTAAATTCAAAAAAGTACATATTTTCTCATTAATGTACACTCTGCACCCCATCTTGACTAAAAAAAAAACAGAAATGTAGAAATTTTTGCAAATTTATTAAAAAAGCAAAACTGAAATATCACATGGTCATAAGTATTCAGACCCTTTGCTCAGTATTGAGTAGAAGCACCCTTTTGAGCTAGTACAGCAATGAGTCTTCTTGGGAATGACTCACTCAAGTTTTTCACACCTGAATTTGTGGATCCTCTGCCATTCTTCCTTGCAGATCCTCTCCAGTTCCGTCAGTTTGGATGGTGAACGTTGGTGGACAGCCATTTTTAGGTCACTCCAGAGATGCTCAATTGGGTTTAGGTCAGGGATCTGGCTGGGCCAGTCAAGAATAGTCACAGATTTGTTCTGAAGCCACTCCTTTCTTATTTTAGCTGTGTGCTTAGGGTCATAGTCTGAGGTCCAGAGCACTCGGAAAGAAGTTTTCATTCAGGATATCTCTGTACTTGGCCACATTCATGTTTCCTACAATTGCAACCAGTTGTCCTGTTCCAGCAGCTGAAAAACACCTCCATAGCATGATGCTGCCACCACCATGTTTCACTGTTTGGATTGTATTGGGTAGGTGACGAGCAGTGCCTGTTTTTCTTCATCTCATCAGACCAGAGATTCTTATTTCTCATAGTCTGGAAGTCCTTCATGTCTTTTTTAGCAAACTCTAAACGGACTTTCATATGCCTGGAACTGAGGAGAGGCTTCCGCCGGGCCACTCTGCCATAAAGTCCCGACTGGTTGAGCGCAGTGATAGATGAATTTGTGGATCTTTCTCCCATCTCCCTACTGCATCTGTGGAGCTCAGCCACAGTGAACTTTGAGTTCTTTTTTACCTCTCTCACCAAGGTTCCTCTCCCATGATTTCTCAGTTTGGCTGGACGGCCTGGTCTAGGAAGACTTCTAGTGGTCCCAAAATTCTTCCATTTAAGGATTATGGAGTCCACTGTGCTCTTAGGAACCTTGAATGCTGCAGAAATTCTTCTGAGCTCCTTGGCCATTTCCTTTGACATCATGATTTTCATTTAGTCTGACATGGACTGTGAGCTCCGAGGTCTTATACAGACAAGTGTGTGCCTTTGCAAATCAAGTCCTATCAGTTTAATTAAACACAGCTCAACTCCAATGAAGTAGTAGAATCATCTTAAGGAGAATCACAAGGAAATGGACAGCATGTGACGTAAATATGAGTGTTTGAGCAAAGGGTCTGAATAATTATGACAATGTGATATTTCTGTTTTCTTTTTTAATACATTTGCAAAAAATTCTACATTTTTTTCTGTCAAGATGGGGTGCAGAGTGCACATTAATGAGAAAAAAAATGAACATTTTGAATTTACCAAATGGCTGCAATGAAACAAAGAGTGAACAATTTAAAGGGGTATGAATACTTTCCATACCCACTGTAAGAAGAGGAAAATCTGGCCATGGGACCCCCGGAGCCTCAGGCTCTGAGCAATATGCCAGATAGCCCTCATTTTCAAGGCCCTGCATGCAAGCAGGGGTGTACATTGAGTTCACAGGGCACCATAGCAAAAGTTCTATTTGGGCCACGCCAGATCTCTAAAAATATATATAAATATACTTATATTTATTTACTGAGCTGAAGATAAATAGCTCTTAGTGATGGGCGAGCACTATAAAATGCTCGGGTGCTCATTGCTTGGGTCAAACAAATTGGAATACTCGGGTACTCGGACAGAACAACGAGCCCAATGTAAGTCTATGGGAGACCCGAGCATTTTTACCGCGATCTCCCCTGGGTGTCCTTTAAAGGTCTAAAAATGTCTGAAAATGATAGAAACACTGCACAAATGACACGGGGAAATCATGGGGATCGCCCCTGGAAGCATTCCTGACTCCTAGTTCACAGCTTTAAACAATTTTTTCAGAGTTTCATGCCATTTTTACCGGTGCAACAAAAAACATACCAAAATGAAACCAAAACGGATTAATGACCATGTTAAAGACTTGTATACTGTATAAGGCAAAATAATTAACCCCAGACCAAAATGTTCCTCCCCCACTTGGGCTATGTTCAGACGCAGTGTTTTTGAAGCGTTTTTCAGCTTTAACATTGCTTTCAACCAATACAAATGCATTCACTGGGAAATGTCATTGTAACATTTACAAACCCTAGCTGGCCATGTGGTGTGTGACACATAAGCAGAGACATCTTGTTTCATTTATGAAGGATGGACTCTTAAAGTCACAGAGCCTATTTTTACAGAGGCATCAGGCGGCATTAATCTTCTTAAAAGGCCATTATTAATCAGTAGGTCTCCTAAACTGTTATTGCCTATGCAGTGAGTGGATGGGCTGCCAAGAATTACGATGCACTACAATACCCCTTTCATGAGAGGTACAGTAGGGATTCCAGAAAAAAATGTTACATTGAATGCAAGGCCTGGCCTGCCCCAAAGTTACATGTACCCCAATAAGCTTTTCAAGCCACGTACTGGATGTCCACCGGAAAATCTACTTCACATTATTCATTTTGTAATCCCAAACTATTTTCTTATGCATTGTCTGCAAAGCCTGCCCTGCAGCCAAGTTATCTGCACTCCAAAATGCTTTTGAAACCACATACTGGATGGGCACAGGAAAATCCACTTCACATTTTTCATTTTGTACTTGTGGCGCCCCTGAGGCTCAGTCGCCACAGAGGTACTGCACCTTCTCCTGAGGTGTGGTGCCCCACCATCCAGGTAAGGTGGAAGCTCCTGACCACACTCCAACACCTGCACCCCCACACCACAAAGTAGTGTAGCAAAGCACCTTCGGCAGCTCCCTGCTTGGAGTATAGCAAAGCACCTATTGGTGGCTCCCTGCTTGGAACACGAAACGTGCTGGGTGGTGGGTGGAGTTGAGTTTACATTAAAAGAACGGGAAGAGTTTAGGATTTGGTCATTTGGTGATTCAGTCATTCAGTGATGGAGTCAGTCAGTGAGTGAGGATGCAGAAGGACAGAGAGTGAGACAGAGAAGATCCCCGGGAGAGGGATGGAGGAAGGAAGTGCTGCAGCAGGCCACAGTGACCTGGGTCTGCTGGCACAAGAAAGAGACATAGAAAGAAAACCTGATTTTCCATTGAAAGAAAGGATTAGTACAGAATGTGAGGAGTAAAAGAGAACAGAGGACGTGGGTTAGAGGAGAACCCTTCCTAGGAGTTCTAAGTGCAAGGCCGGGGCCCGGTCCCCGAGGTTGTATGGATACTAATGGTCCTGCAGCAGACACTGGAGGAATAGAAGTTGTCACCACTTTATTCCCACACAAGACTTGGGGGCACAACAGCAACATCAGAGGAGTGAGCCAGGACTAGGTAGCAAGGAGTCCCTGAAGCAGGCTACAGCTGTCTGCCGTACAAGTAGAGTTCATAAGAACATTGGATAGGAGGAACTCCAGTGTAACTCAGTACTGGGAGTACATAATTTATAGGCGCTATAAGAGGAGACGTTCAGAAAGGCACATGTTGGCGGAGTGTTGGAAAGGAGTATTTCACCTGGCCTGGAGGTTGACTGAGTCTCTGACCCGGAGAACACGGCACGGAGGCAGACACCTGTTTGTACAACAGACTGAGTAAAGCTTTGGAACTACATGCACTGTTGTCCTCCACTCATTCCTGCGACAACACACCTGGCACCGCTACATCCCTTTGCCTACCACTGCACCCTTCCCGCAATGTTTATCTACACTGCCCTGGGACTACAGCTTCACCTGTGGTGAGCTATAACATCTTTGCTGCGCCATACCATCAGTCCCAGAGGATCTGCATTCAGCGTCAGCTTAACATCTCCCTTGCCGAACACCACAGGTGGCGTCACAAACCATTCAACTTTATTCCATCATTCAATCTCCATTTTACTTGGGCGCCCAGGGCCACGGACCGGGTCACCGCTGCTGTGACACCTTCCCCCTGAGTTACAGGCACGGTACTGAGTACCCCACAGCCCTGGGAGGGCGACCCATACTCCCATTCTGTTTTCTTAGACTGCAAGGCCTGCCCTGCTACCAAGTCATATGCACTCCAATAACCCCAATCCCCCCTTGGAAGAAACATGTAGGAGGGCATCTTAACAAAAAATGTACAGTTAAAATGGAGCGGGTCTCCTAGACTTGGAATGCCCATACACTAAGTGTGTTGGCTGTCAAACATTTTCCCCTGTGGGGTACACCTCAAACTTTGACAGAACAAGTATTTGATGCACAGCCTAACCCCCCACCCTTGTTATAAATTCGACACTGGCTGTAGCTGCATGGAAAACATAAACCCTTTAGATCTTGTGGCGGTGGGTGATGAGACTTGGAGGAAGGCCTGATACACTAATAGGCCCAATTTCTACGAGCGGGTCTCAGACATGGAATGCCTATACACTTAGTGTATGGGCTGGCAAAGATTTCCCCTTGGGGGTGTAAAAATTTTTTACATTTTGGTGACGGCCATCATAACACCCTTGCCAAAATATAGAGTGGCCGGAGCATGATTGAATACGTTTACCCTGGTGTTCAAGTGGTGGTGGATGGTGAGGATGAGGAGAAGGAGGACACCAAATAGCAAAAAACACGAAGCGTATATAGATGTTTTTTTGTGAGGTGTATTCACATGCAACTCTTCACAACCAAACACTACATTGGAGTTTATGCTTTGCTGTCATCATTTGGTGGTGTCGCGATGTCAGGCCCAATCCATCCCTTGTTCATTTTTATAAGAGTCAGCCTGTCTGCATTTTCCGTAGAAAGGTGAATGCGCTTATCTGTGATAATGCCACCAGCAGCACTAAATACCCGCTTGGACAAAACGCTAGCGGCAGGGCAGGCCAGGACCTCCAAGACGTAGAGAGCCAGCTCATGCCACGTGTCCAGCTTGGATACCCAATAATTAAAGGGAATCTGTCACCGGAAGTTGCAGGCCTATGTAAATGGCCTGGGTCTAGTTCGATGGGTGATGTTTCTTGCAAGATTGCTTTGCGCACGCGCGAACGATGGAGAAGAATGCCAGAGAAGAGCGCGGACGGGGGCCACGGATGGGGTGGAGAAAAAAGAAGAAACACCGTCCATCGGACAGGACCCAGGCCATTTACATAGGCCTGCATCTTCCGGTGACAGATTCCCTTTAAAAGGCACAGAGGAATCATGGAGGACTTTGGTACAGTCAGCAAGGTACTCCCTGAGCATCTTAGAAAAGATTGCATTCCTTGTGAAATTACCCCGCGCCTCAGTGCATGGGCGATGGGAGGGTCTTAGAAAACTGTCCCAGTGTTCCCCTGAAAGTAGCTCCTGTCCCTCCTCCTTTTCCTCATTGTCAACCAATCCACATTGGGATGACATGAGGTTGGGCTGTGTGTAATCACGCTGTATGGTTCCTTGATCTATGTCCTCATGCTCCGACTGCATTGCATGCTCTTTCATTGTGAGCAGAGAGCTTTTCAGAATGCAGATGAGAGGGATAGTGATACTAATTATGGCGTCATCACCGCTCACATCTTGATGGACTGCTCAAAGTTTTGGAGGATGCTACATATGTCTGACATCCATGTCCACTTCTGAGGTCTTATATGTGGTGTCAAACCTGAAACACAACGGCCTTGTTGATGCTGGTATTCAACAACTGCCCGCTTTTGCTCACAAATCCTTTCCAACATATGGAGTGTAGATTTCCAACGTGTGGGGACATCACACACCAGTCGGTGAGCCGGAATCTGCAATCACTGCTGAAGCATGGCAAGGGCGGCTGAAGCTGTAGCTGACTTTCTAAAATGTGCACACAGGCAGCGTACTTTAACCAGCAGATCCGGCAGCTCCGGACAGGTTTTTAGAAAACATTGAACAACGAGGTTCAGCACATGGGCCAGGCATGGTAAGTGTGCCAGTTTGCCTTGCCTCAGAGCAGCCAACAGGTTCCTGCCATTCTCACACACAACCATGCCTAGCTGGAGATTCAGCGGTGATGGAGCAGGCAGATGTGTGGCTGACAGAGCTGTCAATAAATCTTCAGCATTGTCACCTAAGCAAATTAGCTTCAGCACAGCCTGTTGCCGCTTTGCTTTAGCAGTGTTGCAGTGTTTCCAGCTTGTGACTGATGTCATCCTTTTGGACATGGAGGCTGAAGAGGAGGAGGATGAGGAGGTGCAGGAGCTATACAAAGTGGGGGCAACCCTGATTGACGTAGGGCCCGCAATCCTTGGCGAAGGGAGGACGTGTTCCATCCCAAGGTCTGACTGGCTCCCAGCTTCCACTATGTTAGCCCAGTGTGCCGTCAGCGAGATGTAACATCCCTGGACACAAGCACTTGTCCACGTGTCTGTGGTTAGGTGTACTTTCCCAGTAACTGCATTGTTGAGGGCATCGGTAATGTTGTTGGACACGTGCTTGTGTAATGCCGGGACGGCACAGCGAGAGAAATAGTGGCGGCTGGGAACTGAGTACCTTGGGACAGCAGCCGCAATCAGGTTCCGGAAAGCTTCCGTCTCCATGAGCCTAAAAGGCACCAATTTGACCGCAAGCAGACGAGAGATATGTGGATTGAGAACTGTGGCCTGTGGGGCGTTGGCTGCGTATTTATGCTTACGATCCAATGACTGGCGTATGGACAACTGAAGGCTGCACTGGGACAAGGACGTGGTCATGCTTAATGATGGTGGTTGTTATGAATGGGTCACCGAGGAGGAGAGCAGGTCCAAGCTAAGCCTCAGAAAACCAGAGAGGTTGGTACCTAAGCGGATTGCAGACCCCTGATCATATCCACACAACTAGCAGTAGCTGTGGAGCGTACCTACGATGATCCTAGACATCTTGGCACAGCAAGAGAGGTAACTAAGCCTAAATCAAGAAAGGGGAAATCTAAACTGCCCCAGAGCAGACCCCAAAGGAATAGATAGCCCCCAAACATATATTGTCGGCGAGACAAGATGAAAACACAAAACACAGGCAGGAAAATAGACTGAGCAAATGATGGGGCCCACACTGACAAGACAGGAAAGGAAAATCACTGTCTGCAATCACACAAAAAATCCTGCAAAAAGTCCAACACGTCAGATGAAAAAAACACTGAAGTCACACGACTTCGCCCCACACTATATCAGCACTCTGGTGTATTCTGAAAGCAGAGCAAAAAGAGACCAATCTAACAGGGGATAAAACAAACTGGCACAAGCAGTGACATATGGGCGGTGATTCAGCACAGCCCCAGCCGGAGCTGGCTGACCCGCACCAAGAAGAGATAGACAAAACCAGATCAAATGCAAACAGAATAGCAAATAAACCACTTAGCTGAACATGCAGGGACAGAGCTGGAGAAATCAGACCTCAGGAGGGACAGGAAGCAAATCACCACAAGTGATAGAGGGAGTCGGTCATCTTAAATCCCAATCTGAAACCCCAGATCTCCAATCATCATCATTATCAGGTGGCAAGCCTCTGTCAATCAGATCAGATCCATTACCTCCAGTAACCAGCAGAGGGAGCCCAGAAAGAGAACTCGCAACCCCTCTGTCGATCTGACCAGCTCCACTACCTTCAGTAATAACCAAAGGGAGGCAAAAAAGCGAATTCACCACAGGTGGTATTTGACTGTGGGGAACGGCAGGTGCAGGGCAGGAGGCATCTTCGCATGCACTGTGGACAGGGGATTGGCTTGCACGCACAACAGTGGAAGAAGCAGTGGTGTCACCCACAGTCACTGTTCCTGGAGCCTGGGGTTGGGCCCACAAAGTCAGGTGCTTTGCTGCCATGTGCCTGATCATGCTAGTGGTGGTTAGGCTGGTAGTTTTGCTACCCCTGCTGATGCTGGCATGATAGGTGATGCAAATGGACTGTTTGGGGTTATCGACAGAGTCTTTAAAAAATAACCAGACTGGGGAAGACCTAACAGTTGGACTGGCAACTTCCGTCAGGTTGGTGTTACGGGGAACGGTTGCACGCCTTCTGTCTGCAGCCAACACACTGCTTCTTCCTGCCTGAAGTGGTGTGATATCTACCTCCCCCTGTGTGCTGCTGTCCTTGCTGTGCATGTCCTCCTGTGCATCGCTACATGGAATATCATCTTGCCCAGCTTCAAGTGGACCGGGCGAGAGGTACGCATCTCCAAATTGAAAACTGAACAGCTCTTCGGAGTGTCCGAGTGTGGGATAAGTTGTCTCAGGGCACTAAGCATGGTGGGAGGATGGAGGATCAGAGTAAGGAATATGCGGTCCTGATTCACGGCAACTGTGACTTGACCGTGTTGAAGACAGGTTGCTGGTGGTGGGGGATAAGTAACGAAGTATTGTTCACTATCCAACTAACAACCTTTTCACACTGCTCAGGTCTCAATAGTGCTGTCTTGCTGTGGTCCCCTAGGACTTCGGACACTAAGGTCCAGCGAGACGATGTGGGTGTTTTTGGTAGCCCAATATCAGCTTGCCCACGTCCTCGGCCTGCACCATCACCATCATTTCCACTTCCCCAACCCTTGCCCATTGTAAATGGACTAGAATATTAGACAATCAAAAGGGTGATTTGGGAGGCAACTTGTATGTTAAACGTGTACTGGGAAGCCACACTTTTACCTATCTGTACTTTAGGTTAAAATGTGTTTTTGCCTTATCACATTTAATAAGTACTATAACAGACTGCAAATAAAATACAATGTATAGGCCTAAAATGGCCACATTTTGGCAAGGATAAATGAGGCTTGTTAGGGAGATACCACAACCAAAAATTTATGGCCTGTATTTTTTTTTTATAAATTTCTTTGTGCTAAATACTGCTGTATATAAGTCCAGTGACACCCAGGAATAAAAAAAGAAAACCGTCCTAAACTGGCCAAATTTTGAGCACACACAGATATGAGCTGGCATGGAGATACCACTACGACAAATGTTTTCTTTAAAGAACTTTTTTTTGCTAAATAATGCTGTATAAAAGTCCACTGACACCCAGAACAAAAAAGAAAACAGCCGTAAACTGGCCAAACTGATAGCACACACAGATATGAGCTGGCATGCAGATACCACACCAAAAAATGTGTGGCATGTATTTTTTTTTTTAAATAGTTGACTAAATAATGCTGCATATAAGTCCAGTGACACCCAGGACCAAAAAAGAAAACCAGCCTAAACTGGCCAAAATTTTAGCACACACAGAAATGAGCTGGCACACAGATACCACTACCACTTTTTTAAAAAAAATGTGTCGCTAAATACTGCTGTATCTAAGTCCAGTGACACCCAGGACAAAAAAGAAAACCAGCCTAAACTGGTCAAAATTTGAGCACATATAGATTTGAGCTATCACGCAGATACCACAACCACTTTTTTTTTGTGACTAAATATTGCTGTATACTGTATATGTCCAGTTACACCCAGGACAATAAATGAAAACAGCCGTAAACTGGCCAAACTTTGAGCACACACAGATATGAGCTGGCATGCAGATACCACACCTAAAAATGTGTGGCCTGTTTTTTTTTATTTTTTTGTCTAAATAGTGTTGTATATCAGTACAGTGCCAGACAGCAAAAACAATGAATTTAGGGCTAAAAAGACCAAAATTTTTAGCAGACGGATGGATGAGGCATGTCACAGATATACCACACTAAAATGTGTGGCTTGTCTGTATTTTTTGGAGGGTTCAGCAAAATAGTGTCAAGAAAGTGTCAAAAAAACTACTCAACCGTACCACATAAAAAATAAATATTTCTCTGCACGCTCAAAAGGGATGTTTGGGACCCCTTTAAAATTGCTGGATTTTCACGCTGTGCTAGGAAAAGGATCTGGCTGTATTGTGCACTGTCAAAAAGCAAATGGAGGGAAATAAAAAGGGCTCTAGATTGCATTGCAATAAAAAAGCTCTGTTAGCTCTAGCCAAAAATTTTTTAAAAGCCAATTACACCTGAGGCAAGGTATATACAGACAATATATCCCACAGGTAGCAGCAGCAGCACCAGAACACAGGACTCTCTTGATATATACAGTGCCTGCAAAGCTTGAACTGATGTGTATACAGCAATGTACATTAGCCTGCCTGCCACTGGAACCTATATACTCCAGAATTAGTCCTTAGAAGGACTGTTGGTTTAGCTTGACTTGAGTTGTTTAGGATGGTAGACCCCACACTCACTAATAAATCCCCAATTCTGACCCTATCTCGGCAGCAGCTCTCCCTACACTATCTCAATCCGGAGCTGAATGCGGCGAGCAGGGCAGCGTACAGTCTCTTATACCCCTGATGATGCTGTGCGGCCAGCCAATCACTGCACGACCACAACAAAGATGGCTGCTGGGCTTCATAACCTGAAAGACAATCCCTGCATCGTGATTGGTTCTGTAAAATCTGCCAAAAAAGCTGTGTAAACCAGAGTTCCCGCCGAGTAGTTCCCGCTGAGTAATTCCGGAAATGCTCGGTGCTCGCCGAGTACACAGAGTACAGTGATACTCTGGTGAGTTCAAGTAGTGGCAAACACATCACTAATAGCTCTGTTAGGCTGGGGTCACACTACCGTAGAATGTTTTTTTTCAGTCAAGATGGGATGCAGAGTGTACATTAAGAATAAAAATGAACTTTTTTTGAAATTACCAAATGGCTGCAATGAAGCAAAGAGTGAAAAATTTAAAGGGGTCTGAATACGTTCCATACCCACTGTATGCCTTGGAGACTGCAGTCACACATGCGCGCATGCTGTAGTATACACTTATAGACAATCTTAAGAATGGTTTTCCCTAAGACTGCAGTGAGGCACACAGTGTGCATCCCAGTTCTAGACATCCAACCCCGGGAACGTCAAGGCGTCATCAAAAAACGTTAGAAGCAGCAGCACCAGCAGCAGTGTAAATGGCATAAGCAATTTCTGTGAGTCATTTCACACATTTTGTAGACCAGCCTCTGCACCAGAACAGAGTACAAGTCTGACACTTTGTGAAAAACTGGTGAGGATGGTAAAGGAGTATCTGGAGCTCAATATCAATGCCATCAGTGGGGGTTGGACTCTTTTGCATTTTGGTTATCAAAAATTGAAGAGTGGCAGGGCTCGCCTGTAATGCCTAGGAGTTTTTGTTATGGCCGGCAGACATTGTTCTCTCAGAATGTGTCTTCAGCACTGCTGGTGGTGTCCTGATGGATGAGCGAATCCAATTGTCCCCTCAAAGTCCAGATTGCCTAATTTTCATCAAAATGAACAAGTCATGGATCGCCAATGACTTTTGCACCACAGTCACAGATTGGGAAGACTAGGCGATGGTGTTGTTTTTAGTGTCATGTTTTGATCTCGCGTTATTGCACTCTGTGCCATCTTTGTCATGGCTTCAGTGACTGCTGTTGCTACTGCTGCTGATGTTACTAACAATTTTTTGAAATGTGAAGACTCCAAGTAGGGTCTCCATCTGGTGGGTTGCCTATAGTAGAAGGTATGTCAGAGGCGTATTATATTGTTTCTACTCTGTGGAAATTGATGCCACTTTAGTGCTGTGTGACAATTATTTTTTTGAAATATCTACAAAATGGGTCTCCATCTGGTTGGTTGCTCTCAAACAGGCGGCCTGCACTCACATTCATTCAACTACCTGTGTTACTACTGATGTTTGTGCCATCTGAGAGTGGTTGGAAAAAAAAGGTGTTGCATGAGGTATCAGGTTTCCAAGATAATAAGGCTTACATCGCTCCCTTAACCTACATGTTTCAAATGAAACTTCAAATCAAAGCTCTAAATGTTGTCCCAGACCCCGATACCTCATCCATGGCACACGGCCAACTTCTGCCGTGCCATTATCAAATTTCTACTCTAGGTAAATTGATACCACATTTCCTATTGTCTGACCCTAATTTTGGAAGATATTTGGTCTCTAAGTTGGGTCTCCTTATGTGTGGTGCCTGTTGCAGTATGGCTCCCAGACTGGAGGGCCTGCACTCAATTTTAGTTAACTACCAGTGTTACTATCCTTACATTTTTCTAACATTAGTGCTCTACAAAGCTGATATTTGTGCCACCTGAGTCTGGCTGTGAAAAAAAAAAATCATTTAGGGGGTTAAAGTGCCAGGACCGGTGTGGGCACTGCTCCTGGCACTGAAAGGCAGGTGTTTGCTGTCAGAATCAGCTGACACCCAGTGTCAATCACCTGTGCACAGCCTCTTGTGCGCGGGCCATCGCCATGATATATATACTAAATTGGTCGGGAAAACCTTCCCGACCGTGACGTATATATACTGCAAAATTAGCTTCGTTGTGAAGGGGGAAAAAGTCCAATTTACAGTATTTAAAAAAATTATATCCATGATGGCATCCTATAAAAAATGAGCAAAAATAGAACAAACATACAAGTTCTGATTAGTGATGAGCGAATGTGCTCAGATAACATTTAATCCGAGCACGTTCACTCACCACTAGTTTTGATCTATACGATCTTAATTGTTAGTAGTAAAGAGAAAAGATTTTCCTGGCATGTTTAGTCACATCCCATGTTACTTTTATATGTATCCGCAACAATACCAGTGCTTGTTCAAAGCAGCATTAGGAATGCCCATTAGCCCTTACAAAACAGCACTAGGAACACCTATCAACCCTATCATGGCGGCACTAGAATACCATTATCCCTATCTACAGGGTGGGCCATTTATATGGATACACCTAAATAAACTGGGAATGGTTGGTTACCCTGAATGGTGCGCTGAATTTGCAGAATGGGCAAAACAAAAATTGGAACAGGACCCTCAGTTTACACGGAAAATTATGTTCAGTGATGAGGCAAACTTTTTTGGGTGGGCCATTTACATGGATACACCTAAATAAAATAGGAATGGTGAGAGTTTTCTTGCATAGGGTGTCTTGCACTGAAATCTGCTCCAATGACCCGGGTACTGCGCTCACCATTACATCAGCACAATTTCTTGGCAGTTAAGAGGTCAATGGTGACCTTAGGTAGAGCAGTTTTAGTGTAGTGGTGCGGCCCGAAGCCAGATTGTAAGCAGTCGAAGAGGGAGCAAGAGGAGAGGTGGTTGGACAGTTCAAGATGGAAGTGTTGTACCAGTAGCTTTGAGGCATAGGGAAGAAGTGATATAGGCCGATAGCTAGATACAGAGGATGGGTCAATAGAGGGCTTTTTGAGTATTCGTGTGATTGAGGCATGTTTGAAGCATGAGGGGAAAACACCAGTTGTTAATGATAGGTTGAAGAAACGGGTTAGGGTTGAGATGAAGACTGTGGTGAGATTAAGGATGAAGAGGGATGGGATCGGGTCAAGTGCACAGGTGGTGAGATGTGATCTTGAGAGTAGAGTGGAGAGTTGAGCTTCTGTAATGGTGGAGAAGTTGGTTTTGGAGGAGGAGGGCTGGGCAGTTAGGAGAAAGACCTCTGGGGGTTGTCGACCAAAACGGTCTCTGATGTTATCAATCTTCTGCTTGAAAACTGAGGCAAAGTCTTCAGCTGAGATGAGTGAAGTGGGAGGAGGTTCTGGGGGACGGAGGAGAGAATTGAAGGCGTTGAATAGCTGTTTAGGGTCATGAGACAGGGAGGATATGAAAGATGAGAAGTAGGTTTGTTTTGCTGTAGCGAGTGTGACCTTGAAAGTATTGAGAGACTGTTTGAGTGTGATGAAGTGTTGGCTAGAGTGTGATCTTTTCCATCTCCGCTCAGCAACCCTGGAAACCAGCCTCAGTTCTTTGGTCATGCTGGTGTACCAGGGCTATCTGTAGATTTTGCGAGCTTTGGTATGTGTGAGAGAGCCAACCGATTCCAGAGCTTCAGCTATTGTGGTGTTATATAGAGCGGCAACCGCATCCGCATTGTGTAGGGAACTTATGTCTGTAAGAGGGAGGAGGGATTCAGACAGTGAGTGTAGATTGAGGTGTTTAAGATTTATGTGAGGGTGTGTAAGTTTGTGGAGTGGGGATTGTGGGCCTGGAGAGGAGAGGGAAGAGCATATAAGTAGGTTGTGGTCAGAAAGAAGTAGAGGTGAGTTAGAGAGGTTTAATAGGGAGCAGAGGTGGGTGAAGATGAGGTCTAGTGTGTGGCCATCTTTGTGAGTGCCTGCAGAAGACCATTGAGTGAGACCGAAGGAGGAAGTGAGAGATAGAAGTTTAGTGGCAGCTGAGAGGGAAGTGTCAATGGGGATGTTGAAATCACCCAAGATGATAGTGGGGATGTCAGCGGAAAGGAAATGAAGTAGCCAGGTGGTGATTTGATCGAAGAAGGTAGTGGTTGGCCCTGAAGGGTGGTAAATGACAGCTGGTTGGAGTGGGAGTAGATGCGCACAGAGTGCACCTTAAAGGAAGGAAGGGTAACAGAGGGAGGCAGTGGGATTGGAGTGAAGGAGCAGTTATCTGACAGGAGAAATCCAACTCCATGCTTGCTGCTGGGGCAAGAGGTGTGGGAAAGCTGAAATCCACCATGCGAAAGTGCAGCAGAAGAGGCTGTGTCAGAGGGGGTGAGCCAGGTTTCGCTGATGGCGAGGAAGGAAAGTTTGTGAGTAATGAAAAGATCATGGATGTAGTAAAGTTTTTTTCTGACAGAACGAGCATTCCATAGAGCTCCTGTTAGTGGGACTGGGGAAGAGGGGGCTGGGCAAATGGTTATAAGGTTAGAGAGGTTACAGAAAATTGTGATAGAGCGTGGATGGGAGGTAGAAATGACTGTGGGAATGTGGTTAGGAGGACCAGGATTTCAAGAGATATCACCAGCAGTGAGGAGGAGCAGAGAAAGCATTAGCAGGTGGGAGCAGGAGGGGATATGAGGGGGCTGTCTGTGTTTAGAGGCAGAGGATTATATGTTGAGGAACAGTTCTGTGCAGGAGGTGAGATGCATGAAGAGGATGGAGGGAGAGATCAACAGTTCCTTACCAGGTGTATGGATTAGGGAACTATCAGAAAGTGAAGGATTATAGGGGTGAGAGGGAAAACAAACAAACATTGTTCACAGTGACTGTATCCAGTTACATTCAGTTCACTTCTGGTTTAATTCTGGATTAATTCTGAGCATCACACTTGCATGATACACACTTATGTGATACACGGGGAAGACTTAGGGTCTGCAATATATTTGCTATAAAGTGCATCCAAGAGTGAAGCACAGAGGAGTGGTCAGATAATTAAGAATGAGCCAGATGCATATGATCAAGGCAGTGTAAACAAGCTCATAAATAATATTGGGATAAAGCACGGGTTAGTTGAAATGTGCCAAGTGAATGCTAGCAGCAGAGGTAAGAAAAGTCTGTGTGGAAAATTGGCATATGTACCGAGTGAATGGTTACTGGTTAGCTCTAGTGCTGTCATGATAGGGTTGAACAAGGAAGGGTATTGCTGTGGATACATTGAAAAGTAACTTGAGATAGATGTAAATAGAAAAAATTTTCCCAGCATGTTACAATATATCAATGATTAAGATTGTATAGATTGCATCACATCTGTTCTATTTTAACTCTTGCATTATAAGACGCCATCATAGATATAAATCTTAATTTTTTTAAATAAACTTGGACTTTTAACCCTTTAACGACCAGGTGTATTTCAGTTTTTGCATTTTCGGTTTTTGCTCGATTTCTTCACAGAGCCATAAATTTTTTATTTTTCAGTCAATATTGCAATGTGAAGGTTTTTTTTGTGGGACAAGTTGTACTTTTGAATGACACCATTGGTTTTAACATATCATGTACAGTTGTGGCCAAAAGTATTGACACCCCTGCAATTTTGTCAGATAACACTCAGTTTCTTCCTGAAAATGATTGCAAACACAAATTCTTTGGTATTATTATCTTCATTTAATTTGTCTTAAATGAAAAAACACAAAAAAGAATGAAGCAAAAAGCAAAACATTGATCATTTCACACAAAACTCCAAAAGTGGGCCAGACAAAATTATTGGCACCCTCAGCCTAATACTTGGTTGCACAACCTTTAGCCAAAATAACTGCAACCAACCGCTTCCGGTAACCATCATTGAGTTTCTTACAATGCTCTGCTGGAATTTTAGACCAGTCTTCTTTGGCAAACTGCTCCAGGTCCCTGATATTTGAAGGGTGCCTTCTCCAAACTGCCATTTTTAGATCTCTCCACAGGTGTTCTAAGGTGGCCAGCAATGAGTCCAGACCTGAATCCCATAGAAGTCTCCAGTGCTTTCTCTCAAACCATTTTCTAGTGCTTTTTGAAGTGTGTTTTGGGTTATTGTCCTGCTGGAAGACCCATGACCTCTGAGGGAGACCCAGCTTCCTCTCACTGGACCCTACATTATGCTGCAAGATTCGTTGATTTGTTGGTAGTCTTCAGACTTCATAATGCCATGCACACGGTCAAGCAGTCCAGTGCCAGAGGCAGCAAAGCAACCCCAAAACATCAGGGAACCTCTGCCATGTTTGACTGTAGGGACCGTGTTTTTTTCTTTGAATGCCTCTTTTTTTCTCCTGTAAACTCTATGTTGATGCCTTTGCCCAAAAAGCTCTACTTTTGTCTCATCTGACCAGAGAACATTCTTTCAAAACGTTTTAGGCTTTTTCAGGTAAGTTTTGGCAAACTCCAGCCTGGCTTTTTTATGTCTCGGTGTAAGAAGTGGGGTCTTCCTGGGTCTCCTACCATACAGTCCCTTTTCATTCAGACGCCGACGGATAGTACGGGTGGACACTGTTGTACCCTCGGACTGCAGGGGAGCTTGAACTTGTTTGGATGTTAGTCGAGGTTCTTTATCCAACATCCGCACAATCTTGCGTTGAAATCTCTTGTCAATTTTTCTTTTCCGTCCACATCTAGGGAGGTTAGCCACAGTGCCATGTGCTTTAAACTTCTTGATGACACTGCGCACGGTAGACACAGGAACATTAAGGTCTTTGGAGATGGACTTGTAGCCTTGAGATTGCTCATGCTTCCTCACAATTTGGTTTCTCAAGTCCTCAGACACTTCTTTGGTCTTCTTTCTTTTCTCCATGCTCAATGTGGTACACACAAGGACACAGGACAGAGGTTGAGTCAACTTTAATCCATGTCAACTGTCTGCAAGTGTGATTTAGTTATTGCCAACACCTGTTAGGTGCCACAGGTAAGTTACAGGTGCTGTTAATTACACAAGTTAGAGAAGCATCACATGATTTTTCGAACAGTGCCAATACTTTTGTCCACCCTCTTTTTTATGTTTGGTGTGGAATTATATCCAATTTGGCTTTAGGACAATTCTTTTTGTGTTTTTTCATTTAAGACAAATTAAATGAAGATAATAATACCAAAGAATTTGTGTTTGCAATCATTTTCTGGAAGAAACTGAGTATTATCTGTCAAAATTGCAGGGGTGTCAATACTTTTGGCCACAACTGTACTGGAAAATGGGGAAAAAAATTCAAAGTGTGGTGAAATTGCAAACAAAGTCCAATTCCACAGTTGTTTTTTGTTTTCATTTTACCATGTTCACTAAATGCTAAAACTAACCGCGAGTATGATTCTTTAGGTCATTATGAGTTCATAGACACCAAACATGTCTAGGTTCTTTTTTATCCAAGTGGTGAGAAAAAATTTCAAAATTTGCAGAAAAAAAAAAAAAAAAAAGAGCCATTTTTCGTGATCTGGGATTGGGTGAGAGCTTATTGTTTGCGTGCCAAGCCGATGTTTTAGTGATACCATTTTGGTGCAGAAACAATCTTTTGATGGTCTGTAATTGCTAGTGTTGAGCGATACCGTTCGATACCCAAAAATATCGTATCGGATGGTATCGCCCGATACGAAAAAAATATCGGGTATCGCCGATTCCGATACCAGAAGTCCCATTCAAGTCAATGGGACTTCCGGTATCGGAATTTAAAAAAGCCCTTTATTTCCTTGTTGGCTAATTCTACATAATTGAAAACAAATAAGAATCATGTAGAATGTATTGTGGGAGGTGGAGGAGACATTAACCCCTTTCTGCCATGAGACGTACTATCCCGTCCATGTGCCCTGGGACTTAATTCCCAGGGACGGGATAGTACGTCATGGCATTTAATGCGACATCGCGACTTCAGTCGCGATGATCGCATTAAAATTCCGACGCCATCCTACCTTATGGTAGATGGCCTCGGCATCCAGGGGTCTGTCACCGCCCTCCCTTCCTCCCGACCGCTGTGATTGGCTGTTGAAATCGAAACAGCCAATCACAGCGCTTCTCATTGTTTCAGCCAATCGGCGCGGCTGAAACAATGATGTGCTAGGCTGGGATCGAGTACCGATGTACTCGATCCTGGATCCGATGCCTGGCAACGCCAGGCACCAGCAAAACCCCCCCGGATTGGCGCGATCGCCGATCGCATCGATCACGCCAGTCGCAGAGCGCCGCTCTGCCCTGCCAGTATCGGTCCGGATCGGTGCTGTGTTAGCACCGATCCTAGGCAGGGACCTGATACAGGCCCAGTAGGGCCTGCAGGAGCTAGTTGGCGTGATCGATTAGATTGGCGATCGCGCCAACCACAGGGCACAGCAGCTGTCACTCTGTGACCGCTCTGTGCCCTCCTGATGACCTGGGCATGACCTGCCTTTGAATTGGAGCTGTGAGCTCCGATCCTAGGTGGTTGCCATGGTCACCAGGCAGTGCAGGGATTGGTGGATCGATATTATCATTCGATCCCACCAATGGCAGGTCACAGCAGCGATGTGACCTGCCTGTGACCTGTATGACAGCTCTGCAGGGGGCCCTCACGCTAGCTGAGGACTCCCTAGAGAGCGGTCATACGTCTGGATCTCCTGGTGTGCTGGGTATTGTGGTGCCACAGCAGCTTGCAGCATCACAATACCTGCTAAAGAAAGAAGAAAGAAAACCCTACAACTGTAAGTATTGCCTGATACCCGATCCCTGCCCAATCTAGTTTCACCCCCCAATCTAGCTTCATCCCCCCAATCTAGCTTCATCCCTCCCAATCCCTCTTCCCCCTACCCCCTCTTTTTACCCTCCTCCACACCCCCCCTTTGCGTCACCTCCGTGCACACATTTAGCAGCCGCCGAGCGTTGATTGGTGACGTAGTTCACCAATCAACACTCGTACTTGCTTTTTGTCTCTAAGCCCCGTATGCGCCAGCTCCGTATTCGCATCCTACAGCCGCCAAACTTTGATAAGTTGACATAGTTCACTTATCATAGCTTGTGCTTGCTGATTTCCTTTTTTTTTTCACCCCCTCTTTGCGCCACCTGACTACAAGCGTAAGTGCTAATCCCTGTCTGATCTCTCTTCATCCCCACCCTTCCCCCTCTTTTTACCCCCTCAAACCCCCTTTGCGTCGCCTCTGTGCCCACATTTAGCACCCCCTCTTTGCGCCACCTAACTACAAGTGTAAGTGCTAATCCCTGATCCCTGTCCGATCTCTCTTCATCCCCCCTTCCCCCACTTTTTACCCCCTCCATCCCCCTTTGCGCCGCCTCTGTGCGCACATTTAGCAGCCCCCTTAGCGTCAACTCCTTATTCGCATCGCACAGCCGCCAAACTGTGATAAGTGACATAGTTCACTTATCAGAGATTGTGCCTGCTGATTTCCTTTTTTTCACCCCCCCTTGCACCACACCTGTACGCACACCCAGCAGCCGCCACTGAACTTTGATAAGTGACACCGTTCACTTATCAGGGCTAGGGCCTGCTGTTTTAGACTTTTCTTTTCACAGGTATTTTTCTCCCCATTTCCTTTTTTCTTTTAGCTTTTTCTTTACAGGATAGTGTGCACCAATCACTAGCTCCCCCACACCTACACATAGTTGTAAATAAAGTACACCCAAGCACCACTTTCACAAAAAATGTCCCGCCCATCGCGTTCGTCCCAACAGCGCTATTCAATGGAGGAGGCATATTCTTACCTTGCCTCCGACACTGATAGCGAGGATGACGATCCGACTTTTCTTTATTTTTCGGATTCTTCATCCTCTTCCTCTTCCCCCTCCTCATCTTCCTCCTCAGGTCCAGCGGAACCGCCACGCAGATGCTCCAGGACAGAATATGAGGCAGCGCCCACCATGCCCGAAGCTGATTCAGTAGACCCTGTATGGACTTCGCCCCCCGAAAATTACGAGCCACTGATTCCTGATTTTGTGGCAGAATCAGGAATCAAGTTTGACACCACCGGCCTCACAGAAATAGACTTTATCAAAGTCTTTTTCTCTGAGGATTTTGTTAACCTCATGGTGGAGCAAACTAATTTGTACGCTCGTCAATTTTTGGCGGAAAACCCGATTTCAACATATTCCAACTGGTCTCCTGTGGACGCAGTTGAAATGAGGCAGTTTTGGGGCCTGGTCCTCCACATGGGGATACTGAAGAAGCCGGAAATTCGGCAATATTGGAGTGTTGATATTTTATACAACACTTCAGTGTTCCGAATGGTCATGGTCCGGACGTGTTTTGAGGCCATCCACAAGTTTCTGCATTATACCGATAATGCACTGTGTCCCGCACGAGATGACCCCAACTTTGACCGTCTGTTCAAAGTTCGGCCGGTCATCGAACACTTCAACAAAAAGTTTGCTGAAGTGTACGTGCCTCAAAGGAACATCAGCGTGGATGAGTCCTTGGTCCATTTCAAGGGAAGGCTCGGATTCCGTCCGTACCTGGCCATCTTACTGGGCATGTATTTAATCAAACTCTACAAACTTTGTGAGAGGACCTCAGGGTACACTCACAGGTTTAGAGTCTACGAAGGAAAGGACACCAGGATTGAACCCACTGAGTGTCCCCCTGTCCTGGGAGTGAGTGGGAAAATTGTGTGGGATTTGATTCACCCACTGCTGGATAAAGGTTATCACCTCTACACTGATAACTTTTATACCAGCATCCCACTCTACAAATCCCTCTCTGCGCGAGGTACCGCAGCTTGCGGTACTGTCCGCAAAAATCAGAGAGGCCTTCCGAAGACGCTACTCGGGCAGATGCTCAGAAAAAGTGAGAGCAGAGCCCAATGTAGCGACCACCTGCTGGTGGTCAAGTACAAGGACAAGAGGGATGTCCATCTCTTGACCACCATACACGGTGATGGCAGCACCCTCTGCACTGTACGGGGCACCTCCACACAGGTCAGAAAACTGACCTGTGTAGTGGGGTACAACAAAAACATGGGGGGGCGTTGATCTCTCCCATCAATACCTCCAACTGTACAATGCTCTCAGAAACGCAAGGGCGTGGTACAAAAAGCTGGCCGTGCACATCGTACAAATGGCAATGCTCAACGCATTCCTGCTGTCACAATGTGCACACCCCACCGATACGTCGTACCTTCATTTCCAGGAGGTAGTGGTTAAGGCCCTGATGTTTGGCGCTCAGGAAGGAGCGGGTCCCAGTACTTCCGGAACTGAAAGTGCTCGTATCGATAGTACCAGGTCAGCATTTTCCGGGGGTGGTCCCGCCAACTGGTAGAAAAGGTAAGCCGCAAAAAAGGTGCCGAGTGTGTTACAAAAAGGGAATACGCAAGGACACCATTTACCAGTGCGACACCTGCCCCGAAAAACCTGGCCTGTGTATGAAGGATTGCTTGAAATTGTACCACACCTCCATGCACTACTAATTTACATTAGTGTAGTTGGGGGCACATCTAGATTTGTTCTTTGGGAGTCCAGTATACAAAATGATGTCTCATGTGGGTTTTTTCCTGTTTAGGCACATCAGGGGCTCTGCAAACGGAACATGACGCCAGCAGACCCATCAAATTCTGCATTCCAAAACGTCACTACTTCCCTTTCGAGCCCCGACATGTGCCTAAACAGTTTTTTCCCCACATGTGGGGTACCAGCGTACTCAGGTCAAATTGGACAACGTCTTTGAGGGTCCAATTTCTCCTGTTACTCTTGGGAAAATTAAAAATTGGGGACTAAAAATAATTTATGTGGAAACAAAATAGGATTTTATATTTTCACGCCCGGGCATTATAAACTTTAGCGAAACACTTGGGGGTTCAAAGTGCTCACCACACATCTAGATAAGTTCCTTAGGGGGTCGAGTTTCCAAAATGGGGTCACTTGTGGGGGGTTTTCACTGTTTCGGTACATCATAGGCTCTGCAAACCAACATGGCGTCCGATCTCAATTTCAGCCAATTTTAGGTTGAAAAAGTCAAACGACACTCCTTCCCTTATGAGCCATGCCATGCGCTAAAACAGTGGTTCCTCCCCACATACGGGGTATCAGCGTACTCAGAACAAATTGGACAACAACTTTTGGGGTCCAATTTCTCCCGTTACCCTTGAGAAAATAAAAAAATGTTGCTAAAATATCATTTTTGTGACTAAAAAGTTAAATGTTAATTTTTTCCTTCCACGTTGCTTCTGCTCCTGTGAAACACCTGAAGGGTTAATAATCTTCTTGAATGTAGTTTTGAGTAGCTTGAGGGGTGCAGTTTTTAGAATGGTGTCACTTTTGGGTATTTTCTGCCATATAGACCCCTCAAACTGACTTTGAATGTGAGGTGGTCCCTAAAAAAAATGGTTTTGTAAATTTTGTTGTAAAAATGAGAAATCGCTGGTCAACTTTCAACCCTTATAACTTCCTAATAAAAAAAACATTTGTTTCCAAAATTGTGCTGATGTAAAGTAGACATATGGGAAATGTTATTTAGTAATTACTTTGTGTCACATATTTCTCTATTTTAAGGGAATAAAAATTCAAAGTTTCAAAATTGCAATATTTTCAAAATTTTTTCCATATTTCCGTTTTTTTCACAATTAAACGCAAGTTATATGAATGAAATTTTACCACTAGTATGAAGTATAATATGTCACGAGAAAATCTCAGAATCGCCTAGATCCGTTGAAGCGTTCCAGAGTTATGACCTCATAAAGGGACAGTGGTCAGAAATGTAAAAAATGGCCCGGTCATTAACGTGCAAACCACCCTTGGGGCTTAAGGGGTTAAAGGCATAGTGGTTTATTCAAATCATATGGCATAGCATTAATTACAGTTTTTTTTTTCAAGACATTCGGAGTTATAAAAAAGTTAACATAGTCAATATCTTTTTATTTAGTCAGATATGTATGTTTCACAACTTCCATGCTCATCACCTTCTTCTGTACTTCTCCCACACTTTCTCCTTCATGATCCGCAGCAGTAACATTTTTTTCATCAACTTTTTCTTCACCTTATTCATCTTCTTCACCTTCCTCCCATTAATTTTTTTTTTCCATTCTTCATAATCTTCTTATTCAGCTATTATTAATTTTCATATGCCATTTCTTCATCTTCTTCCTATTCTTCTTTTTCTTCATTTTCTTATGGTGACAGGCATTCCTGTAGTACTTATCTATAAAAGTTATAAGATTACACCTTACGTTCTGCCTGTCACAAAAGATTTACAACAGGTTTTGTCCGCGTTCAGTTTGGCCTGCAGCAGCAGGCATTTTCCAGGGGCACCACGAGGAGGAACAGACTCACCCCCATTTACTGCTTAGTCTTCTTCTGCTTATAATTTTGATTTCTTCTATGCTGATTTTTAGTCTTATGCTTAATGTTCTTCTGCTTTCTGTTCTTCTGCTTTTGCTTCTTCTGCTTCTTGTTCTTCTGTCTTTTGTTCTGTATCTTGGTGGTTGTCTTCATGTTCTTTGTCCTCTTGGTCATATTATTTAGGGTCATATTTCTGGTCTTCTTTGGTGTGGTCTTCAGGGTCGTCGTCATGGAGATCAATAAGGATTACCAAAGACAATTTCAAAAAGCTTGATCTTGGAAATGTAGCAGAAGGTACAAGGAGGCTGAGAAACTGGCGAGAACCAGCTGACAGTACTGGAACCCGTAGTGGCAGCAGAAGGAACAATAGCCAATGGCACTACTGAGAAACAGCTGACGGTGCTGGACCCCGGTTACCATGAAGGAGGTACCTGTGCTAGAGACCACTACCAAGGACCAGCTGACGTTGCTGGACCTCGGATACCGAGATGGAGTCACCTAGGCCAAAGGCTCTGGCGAGAACCAGCAGATAGTGCTGGAATCCGGATGGGTAGCAGAAGGAACAAGAGCCAATGGCACTACCGAGGACCAACTGACGGTGCTGGACCACGGTTGCTAAGCAGAAGGTACCTGTGCTAAAAAGCACTACCAAGGACCAGCTGACGGTGCTGGACCTCGGATACCGAGATGGAGGCACCTAGGCCAAAGGCTCTGGCGAGAACCAGCAGACAGTGCTGGAACCCGGATGGGTAGCAGAAGGAACAAGAGCCAATGGCACTACCGAGGACCAACTGACGGTGCTGGACCACAGTTACTAAGCAGAAGGTACCTGTGCTAAAAAGCACTACCAAGGAGCAGCTGACGGTGCTGGACCTCGGATACCGAGATGGAGGCACCTAGGCCAAAGGCTCTGGCGAGAACCAGCTGACAGTGCTGGAACCCGGGTGGGTAGCAGAAGGTACCCATCCAAAGCAAAGTAGCCAGGCTGCAAGCCGGCCGCAGTTACCGAAACCCACAGTCCTACAGGGGGTCCATGTCCCATTGGCACTACGGATCCAGCCTTCAGTGCCAGTTCCCGCAGCCCACATAGGAGTCACCTAAACTGCAGGCACCGTAGAGTCGGCTAACCCGGCCGCAAGACGACAGGACAACGGATTGATGGCATAGTGACCTTGACACTACCCGGAAACAGCTGGCGTGCTGGAACCAGGCTGGGCAACAGGGAGTACCCGTGCCAAAGACACTGCCGAGAACCAGCTGACGGTGCTGGAACCCAGATAAGTAGCAAAAGCTACAAGAGCCAATGGCACTACCGAGGAACAGCTGACGTTGCTGGACCACGGTTACTAGGCAGGAGGTACCTGTGCTAGAAAGCACTACCAAGGACCAGCTGACGGTGCTGGACCTTCGGATACCGAGATGGAGGCACCTAGGCCAAAGGTTCTGGCGAGAACCAGCTGACAGTGCTGGAACCCGGGTGGGTAGCAGAAGGTACCCATCCAAAGCAAAGTAGCCAGGCCGCAAGCCGGACGCAGTTACCGAAACCCACAGTCCTACAGGGGGTCCATGTCCCATTGGCACTACGGATCCAGCCTTCAGTGCCAGTTACCGCAGCCCACATAGGAGTCACCTAAACTGCAGGCACCGTAGAGTCGGCTAACCCGGCCGCAAGAGGACAGGACAACGGATTGGTGGCATAGTGACCTTGACACTACCCGGAAACAGCTGGCGTGCTGGAACCAGGCTGGGCAACAGGGAGTACCCGTGCCAAAGACACTGCCAAGCACCAACTGGTGTTGTTGGAACCCAGGGACAATCATGGTGAAGGCCGAGGCCTACTTTGTTGTAGCCTACAAACAATCTAAAACTACCACCGACTGTCAACGTGCTCCAATTAGGCATCTGTCTCCACTCTGTTTCCAGGATTTCACGTGACCACCAACACCGCCAGTTTATGCATACAGTAGCCGTCTGCCCAATCCACACGTGTTCCTGGGGTTCTGTAATGTCAGCAGATCCCCTGATGTGTGTCTGCCAATGTCTCCTGCTCTGTCCACATTCCCACCACTTGCAGTGGGAAGGTGGACAGCGCAGGAGACAGTGCCGGACACACATTGGGGGGATCTGCTCACGTAACAGAACACCAGGAACACAGGAACAAGTGTGGAATGCGTAGACGGCAACTGTGAGCAGGAACTGGCGGTGCTGGAGTTCAGGGGAAATACTAGAGACAGAGTGGAGACAGAGGCCAAATCAGAGAATGTTTAAATCTGAAGTAGTTACAATTTGGAGGCAGCAGCAGTTTGCCCTCCATACAGCAGGGAATTAGCTGACGTTACCGAACCCCACTTTCACATGAACGAGTGTTTTTTTCTGTGTGGACAGCACTTCCGAGCACCAACTGGCGTTGTAGGAGCCCAGGGACAATCAGGGTGCAGGCCGAGGCCTACTTGGTGGCAGTTTTAGATTGTTTGGAGCACGTTGACAGTCTGTTATAGCCTACAATTAGGCATCTGTCTCCACTCTATTTCCAGGATTTCACGTGACCACCAACACTGCCAGTTTATGCGTACAGTAGCCGTCTGCCCAATCCACACGTGTTCCTGTGTTACTGGGGTTCTGTAATGTCAGCAGAGCCCCTGATGTGTGTCTTCCACTGTCTCCCCCAGTAACACAGGAACACGTGTGGAATGCGCGGACGGCAACTGTGAGCAGGAACTGGCGGTGTTGGAGGTCAGGGGAAATACTAGAGACAGAGTGGAGACAGAGGCCAAATCAGAGAATGTTTAAATCTGAAGTAGTTACAATTTGGAGGCAGCAGCACTTTGCCCTCCACACAGCAGGGGATAAGCTGACGTTACCGAACCCCACTTTCACATGAACGAGTGTTTTTTTCTGTGTGGACAGCACTTCCGAACAACAACTGACGATGTTGGAGCCCAGGGATAGTCATTTTGTAGGCTGAGGCCTATTGGAGGCAGTTTAAGATAAGACGTTTGAATTTGGAGGCAGCAGGAGAGTTTGCCCTCCACACAGCAGGGGATCAGCTGACGTTACCGACCCCCACTTTCACATGAACGATTGTTTTTTTCTGTGTGGACAGCACTTCTGAGCACCAACTGGCGGTGTCGGAGCCCAGGGAAAATCAGGTAGTAGGCCGAGGCCTACTTGGTGGCAGTTTTCGATTGTTTCTACACTACTACTAAATGTCAATGTACGCCAATTAGGCCTCTGTCTTCACTCTGTTTCGAGTATTTCCTCTGGCTTCCAACCACGCCAGTTGCTGCTCTGAAATGTCGTCTGCACAACCCACACTTGTTCCTGTGTTACTGGGGTTCTGTAACAGCAGCTTCTCCCTAGAGGTGAGTCAGGCAATGTCTCCTGCTCTGTCCACTTTTCCACTACAAGTAGTGGGAATGTAGACAAAGCAGGAGACATTGCCGGACTCACCTCTGGAGATGAGCAGATGTTACAGGACCCAGGTAACACAGGAACAAGTGTGGATTGTGCAGACGGCACTTGAGAGCAGAAACAGGCGGTGTTGTAGGCCGGAGGAAATACTCAAAACAGAGTGGAGACAGAGGGCAAATCAGAGAACATATTAAATCAGAGGTAGTCAGAAGTTGTAGGCAGCAGGAGAGTTTGCCGTACACACAGCAGGGGATCAGCTGACGTTACCGAACCCCACTTACACATGAGCGAGTGTTTTGTCTGTGCGGACAGCACTTCTGAGCAACAACGGGCGTTGCTGTAGCACAGGAAATAAAGTTCAGGTCATAGAAACATGAGCACAACAGGAGACCTGGATCCTGTTGCCAGCCAATTATTTATTCTGGAAGAGGACTGGCAAATTCAGGTGAGATCCAGGCCTTGTTCATTTTCAGAAAAGTAAGCCGGTCAACATTATCGGCGGATAGTCGCGTGCGACGGTCTGTTACCACACCACCTGCAGCACTAAAGACACGTTCCGATAATACACTGGCAGCAGGGCAAGCCAGCACCTCCAATGCATACTGGCTAAGCTCTGGCCATGTATCCAGCTTATAGATCCAATACTTGAACGGGGAAGAGCCGTCTGGGAGTACACTAACAGGGCAAGACAAGTAGTCTGTCACCATCTGACGGAAACGTTGCCTCCTGCTGACTGGAGCCGTCTGTGATGGTGTAGCCGTTTGTGGCGGTCCCACAAAACTTTTCCACATTTGGGCCATACTGGCCTTGCCTTGTCCTGCGGCACTGCCTCTGCTACCTCTTTGTGCAGAGCTTCCTCCACTGCCTCTACCCATATGGCTGCTTTGAAAAGCACTACCAGCAACACTTGCGGGGGGAATGGAGAACATGATGGCCTGCACAAGTGTTTCTTGGTACTCCCGCATTTTTCGCTCCCGGTTCAACTGTGGTATGAGGCTTTGTAAGTTGTCCCGGTAGCGAGGATCTAGGAGGGTGTACACCCAATAATCAGCCGTGTGGAGAATGTTGGCGATGCGGCGGTCATTTAACAAGCACTGCAGCATGAAATCAACCATGTGCTGCAGACTGCCAACTGGACCGGAAACGCTGTCCCCAGCTTGAGGCAGCATCTCTGCCTGCTCAGCATCACCCCACCCTCGCTGTACACACTGACTACTAGAGCCTTGTGTACCTCCCTCCTCTGGAGAGATGTGTTCCTCCTCCTCCATTGACTCCTCGTCATCCTCCTCACTAAGTGTCCCCTGCCTGGGCCTTTGTGTGGAGGCACGTTGCGCAGACTTGCCAGAAGCAGATGGCATTTCTGACTACTCATCCTCGACCTCTTCAAAAACCTCCTCACTTAGTGCTTGTAAGGTTTTTTGAAGCAGACAGATGAGGGGGACAGTCATGCTGACTAGTGCATCATCTGCACTGGCCATCCGCGTGGAGTCATCGAAGGCACGCAAAACTTGGCAGATGTCCCTCATAGTGGCCCACTCAGCGGTGGTGAAGTGTGTCCGGCGCACAGTGCGACTTGTTTGCGCCTGATGCAGCTGGTACTCCATTACTGCTGCCTGCTGCTCACACAACCGCTCCAACATATGTAACGTTGAATTCCACCTGGTGGGAGGTCACATATGATGCGATGTTCTGGCAGGCGGAATCGGCGTTACAGAGATGCAATGCGCGATCTTACCATGCTGGAACGCCGCAAGTGAGCACACTCTAGGCGAACCTTGTGCAGCAGTGCATCAAGATCCGGATAGTCCCTCAGAAAGCTCTGCACGACCAAATTGAGCACGTGTGCCAGACATGGTATGTGAGTGAGGTTGCCTAGGCCCAGAGCTGCCACTAGATTTCGGCCATTGTCACTCACTACCAAACCAGGCTGGAGATTCGCTGGCACAAACCACACATCGCTCTCCTGCTTGATGGCATTCCAGAGCTCCTGTGCTGTGTGGCTCCGATTCCCCAAAGAAATTAATTTACAGATGGCCTGTTGACGTTAGGCCAGATATGAGCACAGGTGTGGCCAAACAGGCTCATGCAGTGCTGATTCCGAGGAACTAGAGTAGGAGGAGGACTCAATATGTACAGACTGCATTCCTGCAATCCTTGGAGTTGGCAGAATACGTACAGAGCCACTCTCCAGATCTGTACCCAGCTCCACAACATTGACCCAATGGGCAGTGAGGGAAAGGTATCGTCCCTGTCCATGGCTACTGGTCCACGCATCGGTGGTCAGGTGGACCTTGCTACTGACGGCGTTTAGTAGCGCATTTTTAACTTTTCCCTCCACATGCTTTTGCAGGGCAGGAACGGCTTGCCTGCTGAAATTAAAGCTGCTGGGCACATTGTATTGTGGAACTGCCAATGACATCAATTTCCGGAAGGTGTCAGTCTCCACCAGCCTGAATGACAGCATCTCAAGGGCCAGTAGTTTGGCAATGCCGGCATTCAGAGCCAGTGCTCGGGGATGGTTTGCCGAGTATGGCCGCTTTTTCTCCCATGCCTGTGCTACCGATTGCTGGTGAGTGGCCTGGGAGTGTGCTGATGACTGAGAACGTGGTTCACTGGGTGGAATTTCACTGGGTCTCTGAACAACAGTGGCAGTGGTTCTTCCATGGCGTTCCAGTGAGGAAGCCGAACCAGCTGTGTGTGAGCTGGATGAAGAGGCCCCAACACGAGCTGAAGAGGTGGTAGGTGCTGCTGAAGGTTGGCCTACATCTTCAGTGTGTCTGTGTAACTCCACCTCGTGCTTGGTACGCACATGTTTCCACATATTTGTGGTATTGAGGTTGCTCACATTTTTCCCTCGTTTAACTTTCTGATGACACAGCTTGCATTTGACAAAACAAATGTCATCTGCAACTGTGTCAAAAAAAGACCACGCACTGCAAGTCCTGGGAGCGCCCGTTTTCTGTTTTGGAAGAGGATTGCTCCTCACGGGTGCCAAAGTGGAGGCTACAGGCAACCAAGTCTGCCCCAGCCCTCTCCCTCCTCTTTTGGCCGTTTGGGGAATCTCTTCCTCAGAGCTGCTCCCACCACCTTCCTGTGGCTGACGCCATGATGGGTCAAGGACCTCATCATTTCCACTCCCCTCTTCAAGCACTGGCTGGTCCTGGGTTGTCTCGCCAGCACCGTACGCACCAGAAATTGGCAACTGAGTCTCATCATCATCAGATGAGCACTGAGGTGTGCTGACAATAGGCACTGGCCCACCCGCCTCTTCAGATTCAGAGGGACAAAGCAGTTGCGCATCACTGCATACTCCCTCTTCTTCACCCTCTACAATGCTGCTTGGCTGGCCACCTCTTTCCAAGCCAACAGATTCTGAGAACAGAAGTAAAGATTGAGATGGCTCCTGTCCAGGGCTCTCAGACTGCCTGGGCAATTTGGCAGGTGGTGAAGAGACAGATGGTTGCTCTTCAGTGCTCTGGCCCTGGGAGGATGCGGAAGTCATTGAAGTGGATGCGTTAGCTGCCATCCATCCGACAACGGCTTCAATTTGTTCATCACGCAGCAGTGGGGTACGGCGAGGTCCTACAAAGCTGCGCATGAAGGACTGTTGCCTGGTAAAAGTGGGGGATGCCGGGTCACTGGTGGCCGCAGCAGACACCGAATCCCCCCGTCCTCTCCCTGCTGAATCCCCCCGTCCTCTCCCTGCTGAAACTCCACGACCACGTGCCTTACTCCCTGCCTTCTTCATCTTGGTAGACTGATAAAGATAGGCAGAAAAGTAAAAAAAGGGGTGGCTTAGTGTTTTTATTCCTGAAAACCTGCTAACCAGTATAAGAAACACTAGTTTGGCTAAGAGTGTGTGTACTACACTTTAATATGATCTAATGTGGCCTACACAACTGTAAAGTGGAGTGTTTGGTGAACTTTATTTCCTTTTTTTGGGGGGGGGAAAAGAAAAGGATGTGACCAAAGTTTGAAAGCTATAGTATCACAAACTTTTTGGAGCGATTACAATGCAGGAAGCTAACCTACAATGCAATTGATGAGGCTCCAAAAAATAGGGTGATACTAGTCTGGCTGGCCCTGAAGGGCACAAGCCAGCAAAAAGGCTCCTCTATCTAATCCTATATAGTGTTTGCAACCAACCAATGACAATGGATGCGGATGGAAGCACACTAATATAGGAGCAAATATCTGGACAAATTTGCTGCAAAAAAAGGACTATGTATGAGTCAGTGACGGACGCTGAGCGGACTACAACGAGCGGTGGCTGTAGAACACACTGCAACATGAGCTGCACTCACACACAGAGAGACCTATCAGACAGCCAAAAACAGTGCAGAGAAATGAGCTATAGCACTGAAAGGCTGCTGAAAGGCTCCGCTGTCCACTCCTTTAGTGTTTGCAACCAACGTATATGGATACGTATGGAAGCACACTATACAGGAGAGAAAAAAAGCAGCAATTAAAGAAAATTGTGTATGAGGCAGAGACACACGCTGGGCGGCCTACAAGCAGATGTGCCTGCAGGACACACTACACAGCGTGGGTCTGCACTCACACAGCCCTTGCAGACAGCTATTAAAACAGCGCTGCTGGGCTACAAAAATTCTACAGTGGTGGATTATGTAGCCTGGGTAGAGCAATAGATATGTTTGATGATCGCTATTTCTAACTGTCCCTCACAGTCTTCAACAGCAGCCTGTCCCTAACTGAATTCACAGCAGAGTGACCAGAAATGGCGGTTGCTGCGGGTTTTATAGTGCATAATGACATCATTTCAGCAGCCAATCACAGCCATGCCAGTAGTTAACATGCCAACATGCCTAACAGGATGTGCCCACACTTCTGAGGATCCCCATTGGCTGAATCAAATCGAGCAGGCTCCTAGCATTATGGGAACTTCCGATTCCGGTATTCGATATGAAAAAAGTATCGGAACTAAGTATCGGAATTCCGATACAGCTAATATCGGCCGATACCCGATACTTGCGGTATCGGAATGCTCAACACTAGTTATTGCATATTAATGCAATGTTGCGGCTACCAAAAAAACCTAATTGCTGGCGTTTTCACATTTTTCGTTACGCTTAGTGATTGGGTTAATTCTTTTTCATATTGATAGGACGATTCTGAACGCGGCTATACTATATATATATATATATATTTTTTTTTTTTTTTTTTTTCTCTTTCTTGAATGGGGTGAAAGAGATGATTTGAACTTATTTTAAAGATAAAAAATTATAGAACTTTTAAAAACTTTTTGCATGCTTCAATAGTATCCATGGGAGACTAGAAGCTGCAGTACTTCGATCTCCTCTGCTACACACAGGCGATAATCAGATCACCCGTATGTAGTAGAAATGCTAATTTGATATGAGCGCCAACCACCAGTGCCTGAGCCCACACCAAACAGGGGGAGTCCGACGTAGGCTTATTATTACGCCCAACTTTGGAAAGGAGTTAAAAGAGTTTTTGGATGCTGAACTTGAATCGTCTCCTTTGTTAAGTGATGGTATGAGTTTAGAATTAGGGCAGCACGGTGACTCAGTGGATAGCATTGCAGCACTGGAGTCCTGGGTTCGAATCCCACCAAGGACAACATCTGCAAGGAGATTGTATGTTCTCTCCGTGTTTGCATGGGTTTCCTCCGGGTACTGTGGTTTCCTCCCACATTCCACACTGATAGGGAATTTAGATCGTGAGCCCCATCAGGGACAGTGATGATAATGTGTGCAAACTGTAAAGCGCTGCGGAATATGTTAGTGTTCTAATAATAAATAATAATCTTTATTTTTATATAATTACATTGCTGCTCTGTAACAGAGATAGCACTAGTCTTCTGCTTAGGCAGTGTCAAATATTGCCATACTTAATAAATCAAGGGAGCAATGCCAAAGCATGAACAGGAGTGACACAGTTTATCTTCCTCCATTGAGGTAAATAAATGCTATAGCTAAGTAGGTATAAATTTATAATTATATTACACTAGCTGAAGAGCCCGGCGCTGCCCGGGCATGGTAACTAACTACGGTTAGTTATAACAAATTATAATGATTATTATTTATATATATATATATATATATATACTGTGTGTGTATATATATATATATATATATATATATATATATATATATATATATATATATACACACACACATACACAGTATATATAAAGCTGAGTGTATAGCCCAGCCCACTCCGCATAGCCACATTCACTATAATATCCCACATCATCCCGTCAGCCAGTGCTACCAGACTACTACCCCTAATATCCCACATCGTCCCATCAGCCAGAGCCACCGGACTACTAATATCCCACATCATCCCGTTAAAGCCACCGGACTACTACCCCTCATATCCCACATCATCCCATCAGCCACAGCCACGGACAACTACCACTAATATCCCATATCATCCCGTCACATCCGTCGGACTACTACCTCTAATATCCCACATCACCCTGTCAGCCAGAGCCTCCTGCAAACTACCACTAATAACCCACATCATCCCGACACAGCTGCCGGACTACTACCCCTAATATCCCACATCATCCCATCAGCCAGAGCCACCGGACTACTACCCCTAATATCCCGCATCATCCTGTCAGCCAGAGCCATCAGACTTCTCCCCCTAATATCCCACATCATCCCGTCAGCCAGAGCCACCGGACTACTACCCCTAATATCCCACATCATACCGTCAGCCTGGAACCAGAGTGCTGAGTGGAACGGTCTTACCTTCCATACCAGAGATCCCTTTAAGAAAGCCTGGGATCAGAACCAGAGCGCTGAGTGGATTTGCCCTGACTTGCATACCAATGATCCCTTTAATAGAATCGTGGGGTCAGAATCAAAATGCTGAGGGATTTGCACTAACTTCTGTACAGGAGATCCCTTTAAGAGAGCCTGGGGTCAGTACCAGAGCATTTGAAGACAATTGCCCTGACTTCCATACCGGGGATCCCTTTAAGAGAGGACTGGGGTCAGTACCAAAGTGCAGATTGGATTTGCCCTAACTTCCATACCGGGAATCCCTTTAAGAAAGCCTGGGATCAGAGCCAGAGCACTGGATGGATTTGCCGTGACTTGCATACCAATGATCCCTTTAATAGAACCCTGGGGTCAGAATCAGAGCGCTGAGGGATTTTCCCTAACTTCCATAGAGGAGATCCCTTTAAGAGAGCCTGGGGTCTGTACCAGAGCATTTGAAGGCAATTGCCCTGACTTCCATACTGAGGATCCCTTTAAGAGAAGCATGGGGTCAGAACCAAAGCACTGGATGGATTTGCCCTGCCTTCCATACCAGAGATCCCTTTAAGAAAGGCCTGGGGTCATTACCAAAACGCTGAATGGATTTGCCCTAACTTGCATACCATTGATCCACGGGAGGGGGGGATTAATTTCTGTCTTGTGCTCTGTGCTCCTTTCTGGGGGGCAGACAATGGCTGGGTGCTTATGTTCCTGGGGATGCCAGATTTCTCCCACCATGTCAATGTCTGCTGAGGTGTTGTCAAGTGGGAAAACTTGCTCATAGCAACCAATCACAGCTCAGGTACTTTTAACCAGCTCTGGTGAAATGAGAGATGCATAGCGATTGGTTGCAAGGAAAATTGTTGATCATAGCAAACAATCACAACTGAGCTTCTTTTGAACAGCTCTGGTGAAATGAAAGATGCTTCGTGATTGGTTGGTGATACACATACATACATTCATTTTTATATCTAGAGATATACAATTATACATTTCTAAACATACATTTTGTAACATTTACATATAAATTTGCTTGAATTGTACCTTTATTACAACCAAGTCATGGCAGCCATCATGCAGTGTTGTTCCATCATCTTTCATCAGCTTCACATAGGCCATTGCAAAGTTCCTATCTCCTTTGTCTTTAGCTAGTTACAAAAAAAGAAATATGTTGTGTAAAATTAAGGTTCACATATTGGATGGCAATATAGTGACAGTAGACATCATTCCACAATTATACTGGCATGAAAATGTACTTACATTCTATAGATGAGCGATGTCTAAACATGAACCGCAGATGTATTCGCTGCATGTCCTCAAGTGGAACAGAAACCTTAAAAAATAATTAGATGGAATGCAAGTTAGCGTGTCAAAGGAACACAATGGAAAAACATAATTGCAAATTTATTATGCAATTATAAGTTACTAGATGGTGGCCCGATTCTGATGCATCGGGTATTCTAGAATATGTATGTAGTTTATTTATGAAGATTTAAGAATAATGCAAAGAATACAGAGGATTTTCCAGGTAAAACTTGTTCAGTTAACGTGACTGAACTATGTGGCACTGTGGCTAACAGAACTTGTTCAGTAAATGTGACTGAAGTATGTGGCACTGTGGCTAGCAGAAAGTGGCCAGTAAGGCTATGTGCACACGTTGCAGATTCACCTGCGGGTTTTTCCGTGCGGATCCGCAGGTAAAGTGACCTGCGGTTTTCCTGCGGTTTAGCCCTGCGGTTTCACACCTCTACTATGTTAAAGGTGTGAAACCGCTGCGAAAACCGCCCAAACAATTGACATGCTGCGGTTTGTAAACCGCAGCAAAACCGTGCGAAAAAAACGCATCGTGAGCACAGCGTTTTGGAAAAGCCATAAGGTTACATGGTACTGTTCCATGTCTGCGGAACTGCTGCGTGTGCACACAGCCTAAAAGTGACTGAACAATGTGGCACTGTGTCTAACAGAACTTGTCCAGTAAACATGACTGAACTTTGTGGCACTGTGTCTAACAGAACGTGTCCGGTAAACATGACTGAACTATGTGATACTGTGGCTAACAGAACTTGTCCAGTAAACATGACTGAACTTTGTGGCACTGTGTCTACCAGAACTTGTCCAGTAAACGTGACTGAACTATGTGGCACTGTGTCTACCAGAACTTGTCCAGTAAACGTGACTGAACTATGTGGCACTGTGTCTAACAGAACTTGTCCAGTAAACGTGACTGAACTATGTGGCACTGTGTCTAACAGAACGTGTCCGGTAAACGTGACTGAACTATGTGGCACTGTGGCTAACAGAACTTGTCCAGTAAACATGACTGAACTTTGTGGCACTGTGTCTAGCAGAACTTGTCCAGTAAACGTGACTGAACTATGTGGCACTGTGTCTAACAGAACGTGTCCGGTAAACGTGACTGAACTATGTGGCACTGTGGCTAACAGAACGTGTCCAGTAAATGTGACTGAACTATGTGGCACTGTGGCCTGTCGCTGATTGGTTGCGGCCTGCCAGGCGCGACCAATCAGCAACGTGGGATTTCCGTTACAGACAGAATTAGACGATTCTATAGTAGATTAATTAATTCTTTATCATAGATATGGGACATTTTCTACTTGAAATGGAAAGATGGAATCTATTTCCATTTAGGCAAGATATGTACAAATGTAAAGGACTTACAAATACTGCTATTTGAATGAGTCCTTAAGTGGATCTGAGAACTGGTATATCCCCTAAAGCTCAGCCTAATCGTAAACAATAGATTTTTCCTAATATACTACTGGTAAATATATGCAAATTGCCTCATCAGAGGAAGAGGACTAGAACTCTAGTGCCACCGATAGGAAGAAGTAATCCAAAAAGTCAATATTGACTCTCTAATGAGCCTTGCAACATGACTTACGATAAAAGCAAAAATCAAAATATCAATTTTCAGACATTGTGTTTTGTGGTTCTGCACATCATCAGTGCAACGTGTGAGATCTGGTTAAACTTCAATATGCTATTTAACCTCACACCTATGTCTTCTCTCGAGTCCACCTTGCTTTGACCAGAATATATTTGAGAAGCTTTTTTTCCAGAGTGGATGGTCACTTAAAGAGGCAAGGATAAGGGGAAGAAGTGGCTCATAGGAAGAGAAAGAAGCATATTTCTCTGCTACGATGTAGTAGTGAGAAAAACTAAGTGCTCCCTTCTAGAATTCTACTGTTTTACTTATATAAACATAAAAAAATCTGGTCTTTTGAAGGTCTTAAAATGAAATAAATACAACCTTTCATGAACAGCAACACATGACGAATTACACCATATCATTACATATTTAAAAAAAAACTAAGGAAAAGTGCAGAAACAGTGTGTGAAAAATTTAGTACACCCCGTGAATGAATAGTTTGTAGAACCACCTTTAGCACAATATTTTGAGATAAATTGCTTTTGTATAACTTTACTAGTCTTTCAGATAAGGAATTTTAATGTACTCTATAATGTACTTAAATTAAGTGAGGCTTGTGGTCCTATTTGTTATTGCATTTCAATTGGGTTACAGTCTAAATTGTGACATTAAAATACCTTGATACTTTTCTTTTTTAGCCATTTTGATATAGAATTGTAAGTATTTTTGAGAAAATGGTCTCTTTCTATGACTCTGTTTCAGCCAAGCTTTAGCTTTTGGACAGATAGCGTTACATTTGGCTCTACAATCAGTAGCACAGTAGCATAACTACCAGGTGGAAGAGGAGGCAGTCGCTCCAGGCCCCTTTCTTATACCGTCATCCTCCTTGAGCAACCACCACTCTTAACTGTATTGGCAAGAACAGCTTGTCAAAACATTTAGGCTCTTTGGTCTGTAGGGCGCTTGTTACTTTAGTCATGCAGCCTGCAGAATGGCAGAGAGACTCACTGGATGAGTCCTGGGTGGATCAACGTGATGACTTCATCGTGTTGCAGCTATGTGCTGGTGACCTCATCAGGATCCAGGGTTAGGTGAGTATGATGATTTGTGTATTTTGATTGCACTTGTAGGAACCACTGGGGACCATTATACAATGTGGGAGGGCAACTAGAGGTGATGATACAGTGTGGGGGCTACAGGTGGGTTTGGCTACTAGTGACCAACAGAGTGTGGGCAGCTTACTGGGGCCATCTTGCAATGTGAAGGGCTTCTGGGACCAATATACAATGTAGGGGGCTGCTTGAGGGCCATCATACAATATAGAGGGGCTACTGGTAGGCCATCATACAGTGTGGAAAGCTACTGGAGACAATCCTACATTGTGGGTGTCTAATGGAGCCGATATTGCTGTGTTTGGGAAAGATGTGGGTCGTGGGCCATCCCGCTGTGTGTAGGCCCATCACGGTGGATGGGAAAGCCATGGACCATCCTGCTGTGTGTGTGGGGGAAGAAATGATTTGTAATATGTGTATTTTCCATTGTGAATTTTTATTTCCATAATCTTCCCTTAAAAGGTAATAGCATGTTTTTTTTCTGAAAGTTGTCTATGTGCTTCCTGACCTTAATCTGACATTCATAAATACTACAGCTCCTCCTTTACATGTTGGTTTAATGATGATATTGTTGTTAAATATGTTTTGGGATTATATAGCTTTCTTTTCCTAAACATTGAAAATTGTGTGATGCTTTGTGGTGTCCATTCAAAATGTCAGATTTAACTTTTATTCCTGAAAAAGTCTATGATCCAGAGTTTGGCTATGTCTATGTTGTGGAGTCCAGTTGTCACTATTTCATTTTTATCTGTCTTCCATATCAGCTTGTGAAGTTATATATGTATGGTCTTAAAGGGCTGTCTGGTAACTAAAATATCATTTTAAAATACCTGTCTTTAACCCCTTCCCCCCCCCCCCCTGAGAGTGGTTTGCACATTAATTACCAGGCCAATTTTTACAATTCTGACCACTGTCCTTTTATGAGGTAATAAACCTGGAACCCTTCAATCGATCCAGGTGATTCTGTTTTTTCATGACATATTGTACTTCACGATAGTGGTAAGATTTCTTTGATAAGACTTGGATTTGTGTGACAAAAATGGAAACTTGTTGAAAATTTGGAAAATTTCACAATTTTCCAACTTTGAACTTTCATGCTCTTAAATCACAGAGATATGTCCCACAAAATAGTTACCGTATATACTTGAGTATAAGCCTACCCGAGTATAAGCCAAGACCCCTAAATTTTGCCACAAAAAACTGGGAAAACTTATTGACTTGAGTATAAGCCTAGGGTGGGAAATGCAGCAGCTACTGGTAAATTTCAAAAATAAAAATAGACACCAATAAAGGTAAAATTAATTGAGTCATCAGTAGGTTAATTGTTTTTGAATATCCATATTGAATCAGTAGACCCATATAATACTCCATACAGTTCATGAAGGGCCCCATAAGATGCTCCATACAAAAAATATGTCCCATATAATGCTGCAAAAAGGTTAATAATAGCCCCATAAGATGCTCCATAGAATATTATGCCCCATATGCTGCTCCATAAGGGTTGATGGCCCCATAAGATGCTTCATAGAATATTCCACATATAATGCTGCATAAAGGTCGATGGTCCCATAAGATTCTCCATAGAATATTATGCCCCATATAATGCTCCATAAAGGTTGATGACCCCATAATATGCTCCATAGAATAATATGCCCCATATGATGCTGCACAAAGATTAATAATGGCCGCATAAGATGCTCCACAGAATATTATGCTCCATAAAGGTTGATGGCCCCATAAGATGCCCCGTAGATATATATGCCCCATATAATGCTGCAAAAAGGTTGATGGCCCCATAAGATGCTCCATAGATATATATATGCCCCATATGCTGCTGTTGCGATTAAAAAAATGACATACTCACCTCTCGTCGCTGGGGGCTAGGTGCCGATATTTTGAGCAGGCGGGGACACCAACACGCTATGGTGGTCAGGTGCCGGTGTCGTCGCTGGCTCAGGGCCCCAGCGCATGTGATAATCACCTGTCCTGTTCCACCACCACGTGCCGCTCTATCTTCCGGTTCTCTGCAGTGACTGTTCAGGCAGAGGCTGCACACTGAACACATCATCGCGCCCTATGACCTGAACGTCACAGCCAGAGGACCTGAAAGACAGAGCGGCGCGCGGTGGTGGAACAGGTGCAAGTGAATATCTTATGGCTCCCCTCATCCTCCCCATCATACTCACCCTTTTTCCCAAAAAATTTACTTCAGATACAATTTTTTTTATTTTTGCAAGGGTAACAGGAAAAAGTAGACCCCAAAATTTGTCATGCAATTTCTCCTGAGTACATCGATTCCCCATATGAGGGAGAAAACCACTGATTGGGCACATAGAAGAGCTTGGAAAGGAAGGAGCGTCACTTGACTTTTTGAATGCAAAATTTGCTGCATTAATTGGTGAACACCATGTCGCATGTGGAGAGCCCCTGATGTGCCTGAACAGTGAAAATCCTCCACAAGTGATGCCATTTTGGAAACTAGTCCCCTCAGGGGACTGATCTAGATGTGTGGTGAGCACATTGAACCCTCGGGTGCTTGACAGAAGTTTATAACGTTGAGCAGTAAAAATAGAAAAAAATCTAATTTTCCTCACAAATATGTTTTTAGCACAAAATATTGCATTTTCATAAGGGCAGCAAGAGAAATTGCACCATACAATTTGTAGTGCAATTTCTCCCGAGTACGCCCATACTCCATATGAGGGAGAAAACTACTGTTTGGATGCATGGCAGAGCTCGGAAGGGAAAGAGGTGCCATATTGGAGTTCAGATTTTGCGGGAATGGTTTGAGGGTGCCATGTCACATTGGCAGAGCCCCTGAGGTGCCAGAACAACAGAAACCCCCTATATGTAAACTCATTTTGCAAACTACACTTACCAATGAATTCATCTAGTGGATCAGTGATCATATTGACACCACATGTGCCTCACTGAGCGGTGAAGAAAGAATAAAGTACATTTTTAAGACTAAAATGTTGTTTTAGCCACAAGTTTTTAATTTTTCTAAGAGCTATTAGGTGTCATGACTCAGGATGGGGTGGTTCTGGCTCCATCCTGGTCTGGTCAGGGTTAAGTCTGTCCTCCTCTCTTTTGTTCTGGGGATGCTATTCAATGCTGGTAGTTCCTGGGTTCAGTGTCGGTGATACTTCCACCTACTTGATTTGAGGTCACTGACCAAGGTTACTCTCTGTATCATTGATCCTCTGCGAGTATCTGCTTGCTGTGTCACAAATAATGAAGAAGAAAGAAAAAGGCCATATAAAAGGGATCACCAAAGGCAGGAAAATGGCGTACAAATATTTAAAGTTTATTAGACACAAAAAACATTACCTCGTTCCCATCTGGCTTCTGAACCTCGGCTTTGCTCTCTGACTAGGTTATTGGTTTTGACCTTTGTAATCTGTGCCCTCGGCCAGCTCCCTGACCTAGTGCGAGGTAGCTCTGCCCCTGTGATCACATGACTGGCTAAGCTCATGTCCTGTGTGCACTTTGCTCCTCGGTCTCCGCACACTCTGTCTATTGGTGCACCTCCCCTGTTAGCACCCCCAGGCTTAACCCCAGTGACACTGTCCCCGTGTCACTACATTATCATGACTTCAAATTTTTTCGGGGGCTTTGGGATTCACTGTATGCCATGGACCCACTCCATGCTGTCATGACTACGGCTGCCGCTGCGCGCCTGTCTTGACTACGGTCGCAGCATCCAGCTGCTCGAGGGTCCCGGCGTCTCATCTCCGCTCAGTCGGAGCACCTTAGGCTGTGGCTGCTCGCTGTGCAGGCCGTTTAGTTCATTACACCTGATCTGGACCATCTGTGGTCCAATCAGATACTTTTAATGGCTATATCAGGCCGCCCTCCCTTAGGTTAGGCACCTGATTGTGTGCTTCAGTGTACTCATTTTAGGGTACTTACACTCTTACTTTCTCTGCTTCTGTTCCCAGCTGGCCCTGGTAACTCTGCCGCTGGTTCCCTGCCCCTCTGCTGCCCTGGTGGTCCTTCATCTCCTGGTCCTTCTCAGCGGTACCCATCCTTCTCTGTCCCGGTCCCTTTCCTGGTGCTTCAGGGCTCACTCTCCCATACACTCAGAACTTGTTAGGCCTTCTAGGTCACTCTTTTGCCTAGCCTACCCTGCCGGCGGCTGTCACGCCAACCCTATCTGCTTCACTATGAGCCATCCCTGTTATGAATGAGTCACCGTAGGAGGCAAAAACAGAAATACTAGCTAAGTCCAGAAAACCAGAGAAGTTGGCAGCTATCGGATTGCAGACCCCTGAACCTATCAACAACAACTAGCAGTAGCCGTGGGGGGTTCCTACGGTGCCCTAGACCCCTCGATCACAGCCGGAGAACTAAATAGCCTAAAGACAGAAAGGGAAATCTAAACTGCCCCAGAGCAGACCCCAAAGCAATAGGCAGCCCCCAACATATAATGACGGTGAAGCAAGATGAAAAACACTCACACAGATAGAAAGATAGGCTGAGCAAATGATGGGGCCCAAGCTAACTACATAGGACAGGATAGAAAAGCTGCTGTCTGCAATCCGCCAAAACCCTATCAAAACAAGAGCCAACAGACTGATGGGGAAAAAAGCCCTGAAGATGCTAGGCTTCAAAAAGACTATATCAGTACTAAGGTATTTCCTGAAGACAGAGCAAAAAGGAATTCAGCTCACCCCAGCAGGGAATGGCAGAAATCCAGAAAAACAAGGCAAAACAAAACCAAAACACAAATGCAAAAAGCAGAGCAGAAAACTTAGCTTTTGAGGAGCAGGAATCAGACTGGTCTCCTAGAATCCCTCTGAGAAATCACCAGCAAGGCAGAAGGGTGTCGGCTGTCTTATATCCAGTCAGCAATTCCAGTCACCCAGTCATCATCATCCTGCTCAGGTGCTTGGTAATCAGCCTCACTACCTTCCTTCACCAGAAGAGGGAGTTCATCAGACCTCAATGGTGAAGGGGAAACTGAACTCCCAACAGTACCTCCCCCTTGAGGAGGGGGTCACCGAACACTCATCCACGCCACCAGGGCGATCAGGGTGAGCCCGATGAAAGGCACGCACCAATCTTTTGGCATGAATATCAGAGGAAGAGACCCAGGAATTATCCGCCTGACCATAACCTTTCCACTTAACCAAATACTGGAGTCTCTGTCTAGCCAGACGGGAATCCATTATCTTCTCTACCTCATATTCCATGTTACCTGCAACCAATACTGGGTCCGGAGGTGCCACCCTAGGAACAACTGGTTCAACAAACCTCTTCAACAAGGACTTATGAAAAACATTATGGATTTTAAATGTGACAGGAAGAGCCAAACGAAAAGAGACCGGATTAATAAACTCCCAAATCTTGTAAGGTCCAATAAATCTAGGCTTAAACTTAGGAGAAGCCACCTTCATAGCGATATTTTTTGATGATAACCAAACCATATCACCAACCTTAAACTGGGGACCAATGGTCCTATGTCGGTTGGAAAACCGCTGGGCCTTTTCCTGGGAGAGAGATAACTTATCCACCACTTGGTCCCAGATCTCGTGCATTCTCTCCACCACAGTGTCAACACCTGGGCAGGCAGAAGGCTCCACCTGCCCTGAAGAAAATTGAGGATGAAACCCAAAGTTACAAAAAAAAGGTGACATCAAAGTGGCAGAACTAGCTCTATTATTTAAAGCAAATTCGGCCAAGGGAAAAAATGAAGCCCAATCATCCTGATCAGCGGAAATAAAACATCTCAAATACGACTCCAAGGTCTGGTTTGTTATCTCCATCTGCCCATTGGTCTGAGGGTGAAAAGCAGAGGAGAAGGACAACTGAATTCCCAGCTTGGAACAGAAAGTCCTCCAAAATCTAGACACAAACTGAACTCCTCTGTCAGATTCACTTGCACGGGATTCCTGAGAACATTGTACCACCTGTTGCAAAAACAGGGGCACCAACTCAGAGGAAGATGGCAACTTAGGTTCTCTAAGATGGTTCATCTTGTACCACTCCCTATCACAAATCATCCAAATAACAGTCATTCTCTGAGAGACAGGCATATCAGAGATGAAATCCATTGAAATATGGGTCCATGGCCTCCTGGGGACCGGCAAAGGCATCAACAACCCACTAGAGCGAGAACAAGGTTTAGACCAGGAGCAAGTCCCACAGGACTGCACAAAATTCCTGACATCACGAGACAAGGCGGGCCACCAAAAAGACCGACTCACCAGGTCTCTAGTACCAAAAATACCTGGATGACCAGCCAATGCAGAGCAATGAACTTCAGACATCACTCTCTTCTTCCACTGGTCAGGAACATACAACTTTCCACTGGGACAACGCTCAGGTTTGTCCTCCTGGAACTCTTGCAGAGCAAGTCTCAAATCGGGCGAGATGGCAGAAAGAACTACCCCTTCGCCTAAGATGGTAGCAGGCTTGGTCACCACAGGGGAATCTGCAAAGAAGCTCCTAGAGAGAGCGTCAGCCTTGACATTCTTAGTGCCAGGAAGAAAAGAGACCACAAAATCAAAACGTGTAAAAAACAAGGGCCACCTAGCCTGTCTAGGGTTCAAGCGTTTGGCCGACTCCAGGTAAATCAAATTCTTGTGGTCAGTGAGGACCACGACTTGATGTTTAGCTCCTTCCAACCAATGTCTCCACTCCTCAAATGCCCATTTCATGGCTAACAGTTCCCGATTCCCCACATCATAGTTACGTTCAGATGGGGAGAACTTTCGGGAAAAGAAAGCACAGGGATTCATTTTAGATGTTACAGGATCCTTTTGGGACAAAACAGCTCCTGCACCAATCTCAGAAGCGTCCACCTCTACCTGGAACGGGAGTGAGACATCAGGTTGCCGCAAAACCGGGGCAGAAGTGAATCTTTGCTTCAGCTCCTGAAAGGAAGAAACAGCCTCCGGAGACCAATTCAACACATCAGCACCCTTCTTAGTCAGATCAGTCAATGGCTTGGCAATACTAGAAAATTTTGCTATAAATTTACGATAAAAATAAGCAAAACCCAAAAACTTCTGGAGGGCCTTCAAAGAAGTGGGCTGAACCCAATAATAAATGGCCTGTACCTTGGCCGGGTCCATTTCAATAGTTGACGGAGACAAAATAAATCCCAAAAATGAAATCCTCTGTACCCCAAAAAGGCATTTCGATCCTTTGACATACAGGGAATTCTCCCTCAAGATCCGGAACACAGTCCGAACATGTTCCACATGAGAATCCCAATCCTTGGAGAAGATCAAAATATCATCCAGATAGATAATCAAAAATGTATCCACAAAGTCTCAGAAAATGTCGTTCATGAAGCACTGGAAGACAGAAGGGGCATTAGTGAGCCCAAAAGGCATCACCAGGTACTCAAAATGTCCCGCCGTCTTACATTCATCCCCATGCTTAATGCGGATAAGATTATACGCCCCCCTTAGGTCAAGCTTGGTAAACCAGCAAGCACCTTTAACTCTGGAGAATAGATCCGAAATCAGGAGTAACGGATACTGATATTTAATAGTAATTTTGTTGAGGGCACGATAATCAATACAAGGCCTTAATGAACCATCCTTTTTGGCCACGAAAAAAAAAACGGCACCTAAGGGTGAAGAAGATGGTCTAATATGACCCTTATCCAACGCCTCCTTAATATAGGATCGCATAGCCTCGTGCTCGGGTACAGATAAATTGAAGAGCCGACCTTTGGGAAATTTACACCCCGGGCTCAGTTCAATTGCACAGTCATAACTCCTATGAGGAGGCAAAGACGCAGACTCATTCTCACTAAATACATCATAAAAGTCTGCCAAATAGTCAGGAACATCATGCGACTGAGGAGAGGTGGAAAAAACCAGAGCCTCACTAAGGGCACACCGACAACCCCAACTCACCACAGACACAGATTTCCAATCCAAAACTGGATTATGAATTTGCAACCAGGGAAACCCCAGAACAATGGTATCATGCAAATTATGCAACACCAAAAATCTGCAATTTTCTTGATGGTCTGGGGCGACCCGCATTACCACCTGGGTCCAAAACTGAGGTTTATTTTTCGCCAAAGGAGTAGCATCAATCCCCCTCAAAGGGATAGGCGTCCGCAAAGGTGTCATCGGAAATCCACAACGTTTAGCAAAATCCAAGTCCATTAGGTTCAGGGCTGCTCCCGAATCCACAAAAGCCGTGGCGGAAAATGTGGACAGGGAGCAGATCAGAGTAATTGCCAGAAGAAACTTAGGTTGAATACCACCCACAGAAAACGTGTGTGCAAAACGTTTCTTTCGTTTAGGACAGACAGAAATAATATGCGAGGCATCTCCCCAAAAAATAACACAGCTTATTACGCCTTCTGAACTCCTGACGTTGCTCCCTGGGCAAAACTATCACATTGCATAGGTTCAGACACTTGTTCAACAGGTGGCAACACCTCTCGTGCAGTCCTGCGTTCACGTAAACGCCGATCAACCTGAATGGCTAATGACATAGAATCATCAAGACCAGAGGGAACAGGAAATCCCACTATAGTATCTTTTACGGCTTCTGACAAACCCTTCCGAAAGAGAGCTGCCAAGGCACTATCATTCCAGGTAGTAAGGACCGCCCACTTTAGGAATTTTTGACAGTACTATTCTGCAGAATCTCGACCCTGGCTCAATGCCAACAGGGTCCTTTCAGCCTGATCAATAGCATTAGGTTCGTCATACAACAACCCCAAGGCTTGAAAAAATGCGTTCACATTAGTCAGAATAGGATCATCTGATTTCAAAGAAAACGCCCAATCCTGGGGATTGCCACGCAGCAAAGAGATGACAATTTTAACCCGCTGCGCGGAGCTCCCTGACGAGTTAGGCTTTAAGGCAAAAAATAATATACAATTATTTTTGAAATTCAAAAATTTAGACCGATCCCAAAAAAAGCACTTCAGGAGTAGGGATCTTTGGTTCAGCAGCATGTGAATGAGCAAGATAGGCGGAAATTCCCCGCACTTCTGCAGTGAGCTGCTCCACATGATCAGACAATTGCTTTATCTCCATTGAGAGAAAAAAAATTCCCCCTACGGCCTCAGAGATATACAGGAAAAAAAATATACACACTTTTTTTACAATTCTTTCCTGCTATTGAGTACCCTAGGATCTGCGGTATGGCTGGTGATTCTGTTATGAATGAGTCACCGTAGGAGGCAAAATGCTAGCTAAGTCCAGAAAACCAGAGAAGTTGGCAGCTATCGGATTGCAGATCCCTGAAACTATCCACAACAACTAGCAGTAGCCGTGGGGGGTTCCTACGGTGCCCTAGACAAGTGGTCCCCAACCTTTTTTGCACCAGGGACCAGTTTCAAACAAGACCATTCTTCCATGGCCCGGCAGGGCGGGGATGGAGGTGTGGCAGGGGTGGGGCTTTTGTCATAAGGGGGCGGGGCTATGGACACGGTTGTAGTGTAGCAGTGCATACTTATAATTAAATAACATTTTGTAATGTGACTCAACTCACCATAGGTTTTGAATGAGTGCTCCATCACCCCCTTCTCCCCATCATTGCCTTCACCCCATCACTCCCCTCTCCCCATCATTGCCTGCACCCCATCACTGCCATCTCTCCATCACTCCCCTCACGGTCTTCTCCTCATGTCCCCATCTCCTCCAGGGCCAGGCTACACAAACACAGACCAACACACACACACACACACACACACAGACATACATGTACACACACAGACAGACATACATACACACACACACACACACACACACACACCACCTCTCTCCTCTCACCTGCCCGCCGCCCACGCTTCCTCGCTCTGACACAGCAGCGGCCGCGCTCCTCTCTGTGTCAGTCAGAGACAGGAAGCGCGGGCGGTGGGCAGGAAGCTGGACGCAGAGGACGGGTCCTTGCAGCTCCGCTCCTGCTATTCCCTCTTGCAGGCAGCGGAGCTGCTTGGATCGCTCCCTGGCCGCCGCTAAGAACTGCTGCGCGCCGCCCCAGTCCCCGCTACGCCACTGACCACCACTGGCTCCCCTTGTGTCCGCAGACCGGCAAGGGCACTGCAGCGGCCCGGTGCTGGGCCGCGGACCGGCGGTTGGGGACCCCTGCCCTAGACCCCTCGATCACAGCCGGAGAACTAAATTAGCCCAAAGACAGAAAGGGGAAATCTAAACAGCCCCAGAACAGACCCCAAAGCAATAGGCAGCCCCCAACATATAATGACTGTGAAGCAAGATGAAAAACACTGACACAGATAGAAAGAGAGGTTGAGCAAATGATGGGGCCCAAGCTAACTAACAAGGACAGGACAGAAAAGCCGCTGTCTGCAATCCGCAAAAACCCTATCCAAAAATGTACCAACCGACTGGAAAAACAGGCCCTGAAGTCGCTAGGCTTCAAAAGACTATATCAGCACTCAGGTATATTGTGAAGACAGAGCCAGAGATCAACAGATCAGAGACAAAATTGGAATTCATCTCAACACCGGCCGGGGATGGCTGAACTCCAAAAAAACAAGGCAAACAAAACCAGAACTAAAATGTACAAAAGGAAGAGCAAAACTTCGCTTTGAGAAGCAGAAATCAGACTGGTCTCCAAGAATCCAGCAGGAAAATCACTGGCAAGGCAGCAGGGCGTCGGCTGCCTTATATCCAGTCTTCAGTTCCTGTGACCCAGTCATCATCTACCTGCTCAGCTGTTTGGTAAACAGCCTCACTACCTTCCTTCGCCAGAAGAGGGAGTTCATCAGACCTCACTGGTGAAGGGAAAAATGAACTCAAAACAATTGTGTCTGATAGAGGGGTCCAGTTTGTTTCCAGATTCTGGAAAGCATTTTGTTCCAATCTGGGAATTTAGTTATCCTTCTCTTCCGCGTTTCATCTCCAGACCAATGGGCAGACTGAGAGAACAAACCAGACCCTGGAGTCTTATTTAAGATGTTTTATATCTGCTGATCAAGATGATTGGGTCTCATTTTTGCCCTTGGCCGGATTTGCGCTGAACAATAGAGCTAGTTCTGCCACTCTGATGTCACCCTTTTTCTGTAATTTTGGGTTTCATCCTCGATTCTCTTCAGGGCAAGTGGAATCTTCGTCCTGCCCAGGTGTGAACACTATAGTTGTGAGAATGCAGCAGATATGGGACCAAGTGCTGGATAAGTTGTCACTCTCTCAGGAAAAGGCCCAGCGTTTTTCCAACCGATGTAGGACCATTGGTCCCCGGTTTAAAGTGGGTGATATGGTTTGGCTGTCGTCTAAGAATATTCCTATGAAGGTTGCATCTCCAACATTTAAGCCAAGATTTATTGGACCTTATAAGATTTTGGAGATTCTTAATCCTGTTTCTTTTCGATTGGCTCTTCCAGTTACATTCAAAATCCATAACGTATTTCACAGGTCACTGTTGAAGAGGTTTTTTGAGCCAGTAGTTTCTGTGGCGGCACCTCCTGATTCTGTACTGGTTAAAGGCAACGTGGAACATGAGGTAGAGAAAACATTGGATTCTCGTTTGGTTAGACGGAGACTCCAGTATTTGGTCAAATGGAAGGGTTATGGCCAGGAGGATAATTCTTGGGTCTCTGCCTCTGATATTCATGCCAATAAATTGATTCGTGCTTTTCACCGGGCCCATCCTGATTGGCCTGGTGGCATGGATGAGGGTTCGGTGACCCCTCCTCAAGGGGGGGGTACTGTCATTTACTCATTTTCTGCTCCACCAGTTGAGAGTTCCCCTTCCGTTCTCCCTCTGGTGGTGACAGGAGGTAGTGCGGTTTGTTTAAGTGGTAGTGATCTGCCACCTGATGAGGAAGATAACGATTGGATCTCTGGAGTATCAGACTGGATATAAGACTGCCAACACCCTATCCGGGTGCTGGTGATTCAGTCTGCTTCTCAGATCCTGGACTTCAGCTCTCTTCCAGTCTTCTCAATTTAAGTTTGTTTTTTGCTAATGTTCACACTTGCGCTTGTTGGTCAATTCAGTTTTTTGTGTTATCAGCCTGCCTCTGCAGGGGCTATGCTGAAATTCCACTCCTATTAATCAGTATTTGCCAATCTGCTTTTTGTCCCTTATTAGATTGGCCTCTTTTTTGCTCTGTCTCAGAATATTTCAGAGTGCTGATATAGGTTTAGAAGTCTAGTGACTTCAGGGTTAATTTTGCTATCAGAAGTGTTGGACAATATTTTTGTAGGTTTTTTTTTTGACAGATTGCAGACAGTGTCTTTCCTTTTATGTCCTTTTTAGTTAGCCGGGCCCCATCGTTTGCTCAGCCTATTTTCCTGCCTTTGTTTGTAATTTCATCTTGCTTCACCGTCAATACATGTGGGGGGCTGCTCTGGGGCAGTTAGTTTTCCTCTTTTCCTGCTTTAGGCTTATGTAGTTCTCTGGTTGTGACGAGGCGTCTAGGACCAACGTAGGAACGCTCCACGACTGCTGCTAGTTGTGTGGTTAAGATCAGGGATCTGCAATCTGCATAGTTACCAACTTCTCTGGTTTTCTGAGACTTAGCTTGTTGGCTTTTTTTCCTCCTCGGTTTCCCATTCATAACAGGTTCCCTTGGTTGCAATATCATAACCCAGTCATTGATTGGGAGGCTTGAAAAATTGTTAAATGGGGTCTGAATTGTGAAAATAAGTGTCTGATTTCTGCATCTGTGTCGTAAGTCTGTCTGGAGAGTATTCCGGAGTCCTTAAAGGACTTCAAGGACGTGTACTCCGAAAGTCAGACTGAGGGGTTGCCACCGCACAGTCCTTTTGATTGTGCCATTGATCTGGTTCCAGGGGCTAAATTGCCTAAGGCTCGATTGTTCAACCTTTCTGGTCCTGAGCGGGTCGCCATGAAGGAATATATATCTGAGAGTCTCCACAAAGGACATATTCGCCCTTCTGTGTCTCCTGTTGCTGCAGGGTTCTTTTTTGTAAAATAAAAGACCGTGGTCTTCGCCCATACCTTGACTTTCGGGAACTTAATAAAATAACGATAAGAAACACATATCCCCTTCCACTCATTCCCGATTTGTGCAACCAATTGTCTTGGGCCAAATGGTTTTCTAAGTTGGACTTGTGGGGGCGGTGTTGTCCAAAGGGCCCGTAACATTGACCAATCTGAGACCTTGTGCCTTCTTTTCTAAAAAATTCTCTTGGGCAGAAAGAATTACGATGTGGGCAATCGGTAACTGCTGGCGGTGAAGTTGGCTTTGGAGGAATGGAGACATTTTTTGAAGGGGGCTGCTCATCCTATTGCGGTGATTAATGATCACAAGAACCTGACGTACATGGAGTCTGCTAAAACATTGAGGCCGAGGCAGGCCCGATGGTCACTTTTTTTGCCAGTTCCAGTTTTCGATCACTTTTCGTCCAGGATGCAAGAATGTGAAGGCCGATGCTTTGTCTCAGAGTCTGGATTCGGTTTCTTCTCCTGAACCTACATCCTCCATTCTTCAACCACGGGTGGTGGTGGCTGATGTCTCGTCGGGGTTGGAATGGGAGAATTGAGAAGCTCATTCTCAAGCTCCCTCATCCAAACCAGATGATAAACTGTTCCAATTCAGTTTCACCTCAGGGTTCTTCGAGAGTTCCATGATTCGGTTTTTAGTGGTCATCCTGGTATCTCGGCTACACAGAGGGCCATCGCAAGGGTATTTTGGTGGTCCTCATTTTCATCTGCTGTTAAGAAGTTTGTGTTATGATGTTGTGGATGGTTTCTGTGCCCTGATTGGTTGCTGGAATCAACACACATGTAAGGAGGTGGCAGGGACCCTCATGTACCTTCTCTCTCCTTGATGTTGTTCACCTGTGTCACATGCAACACCCTGATGTTTTATTAATGTTTTGCCATTGTGTGCACTGTAATGTATTTGTCATGTGCTGTAATGTGATGTATTGTGCTTTAGCTTAGGGATAGATTAGTAAGGAGTACAGGACCACAGGGGGATTAGAATAGAGGGGGCACAGTAGAGATAAAGTAATAGGATAGATAAGAGTGTTAGTTAGATACAGGCAGCATAGGTGTTAAGAAAATGGGAGGAGTCACAGCAGAGCAGCACAGAGCAGGGAGCTATAGGACAGGTACTTCCTTATTAGAGACAGAAACTGGGCACCTTGCCCAAGGGCAGGACATATGAGCAGAATATTACAGGCCATGGGGATAAGTCTGCGGATTGCAGTAAGGGGCCCTGGGCTGAAAATCATGCAGCTGGTCACCAGCTTATACAGAACCATTGCAAGGAAGGATCTGAAGATAGCAGCTGGGATTAGGAGGCAGCTGAGTTGGCAAGCCTGTTACACTATAACTCGCAGCCAGACCAGGCAAATGGCAGGAAGCTGGTGGTCCTGTATCACGAGTGGGACAGAGATTTCCAAAGAGGCTGCCCGAATGGCAGGTAAAAGGAAACAGATGGGACACGGATTGTCCAGGTAATATAGTTGAGCTTGCCAGGAAACGGAAGCTTATGCAGAAGATAGAGTTTGTCTGGATGACAGGGAAAGATAAGAAGATGTCTTGTGTTTAACTTGTGCTGCCTGTGTGAAGAATACAGATAAGAGGATGTCCCTGTGTTTGACTTGTGCTGCCTATGTGATGAATACGCTTCTAGCTAGTAAAGTTCAACTGTTGGAAAAAGCCCTCACTTCTGAAGTGATTTGCGGAGCTCATGAATGCGGAGCCAACATGGCAGCAGCTGAGGAGAATCTGACAGAGCCCGTGAGTGTGCTGTGGTGCATGCTGCACATGCAGTACAAGGGATTTTACTTATCTTTTCATATACAAGGTGTCGGGTTGCTCATTGGCTGTTGCTTAGTGAACTAGCCCATGACTACCACCCCATGCAATCTTGTTACACACACAAAGTTAGGTGAAAAAAAATAAAAATTGTGGGCCGCTCCTGAAATCTCTTCAGACTCTCCTGTAAACTCTCCACACTCCCTACTCTCTTCAAAAGCGTCCCCCCATTCCCATAGCTCATCACACAGCACCACTATCGTAGCCAAAGGCATACAAAGGTATTAGTGGAAATGCAATGATTTACCGAACTGTGACCGACTTTTGCTAACTGAGTAAAAATGCTTGTGAAAGCAAACAAAAATCCAAATGTGCTACGTCCGTGCTGAATTTGAGATAGGCGAACGTTTTGCAAACACATTCGATCACCTCTTCACAGGGCAAAACTGTTCCAGTTCCTTCAAGTTAGATGGTTTCCTCTGGTGAACAGCAATCTTCAAGTCTGACCACAGATTCTCAATTGGATTAAGATCTGAGATTAGACTAGGCCACTTCAAAACATTAACACGTTTCACCTTAAATGGATTATGCAGCGCCCCTAGGGCCATTGCTACTCGGTGTCGGGCTGATCAGTTCTTAAAGGGGATGTCACGGCAGCAGTTACCCGGTCCGTAGCCCTAGGCACGCAATGAAAAATAAAGAAGATGATGATGATTTTAGGGAATAAAGATGGGGATGATTCGTGATGCCACCCATGGTGTTCGGCAAGGAAGGCGATAGCCGACGCTGCAAAAGTGACCGCTGGGGCTGTTGGTGATGTAGCAGAGTTGTTACAGCTCTCCACGGGTAGAGCTAAGCCCCAGGGCAGTTATAAGTGTTAGAGGTGATGATGGTGCAAGGCAGGTGATGCTGTAAATAAGTCAGAGGACACAGTGGAGTGCAGTCGTCACACTTTTACTCACAGCTCTTCTAGTTACAATCCCCAGCCGGGGTGCTGTGACCTCGGGGTCGGTGGTCCAGCCAGCTCTCAGGTAGTAGTTTGGGGTACACCGTGTCAGAAGCCCCTTCAGATGTTCCTTTTCTGGTCATCTCACTGCCCTGGCTCCCACCTCTCCTGCTGTGCACCTTCATACACAGTGTCCCAAGCCAGCAGCCCCGGATCTTGTCGGCGACGGCCTCTAGATCCCCTTAATCTTATCCGGCCGGATCTTGTCGGCGACGGCCTCTAGATCCCCTTAATCTTATCCGGCTGGCTTTTCAGCGAATGTGTATGGATGTGGCTACAGCAAATGCAAATACTGCAAGCTCTGGTTAGCTAGCTGAGTCCTTAGTTTCTCTACTAGCCTGGGGCCGGTCCCCTTCTGCGACCTGGTCACTCCACCTGACTAAAGTCAGCGTGGATTCGGACGCCACGGGTGGATTCCTCACTTCCCGTGCCCCTAGGACCCCTTCTGTTCACTTCTCTCTTCGACTGAAGCTTATCTTTCTGTTTCTTCTGTCTTTCCTTTCCCTCTTTCTACTGTTTTGGTCTAGTAATGACCTCCTCTCAGCTCCAGTCCCCAGCACCAACTGACTCCTTTTCCCACTGTCACTTCCTTCAGCTCTCCCCCTGCTGCTTTCTCTACCCACACCTTCTACCTAGCTCCTTGGCCCTGAGAGGTATAGTGTTGGATTCAAGTGTCTGGGTTCTGGGTAGTGCTCCCTCCTTACCTGAGAGAGGAGTACTACACATCTGGATGAGGTGCAGTACCTCTGTGGTGACTGAACCCTCAGGGGCGCCACAATTACTTAACTGCAGTTGTTTTGAAACATGCAGCAAGTCAAGGAGAGCTTGTGTAGTCTGTGCGGGATCTCAACGCCTGTGTCAATGATCTATCCCACATTCCTGAAGCTTCATCACCAGCTCCTCAAAACATGCAGTAGCTTAATACTCAACTGCACCACTTTGCCTGGGAGATATCTCCACATTTGCCCGTTCCTGCATATTTTGATGGCAACATTTAAGGGGTTGCCACACAATGAAAGTTAATTTTCATCAATAGATCTTGGAATAATTAGTTCTGCAATTGGATGTGTTAAAAATTGTTTCTCTGCTGATATAATCTTATAAATGCGCCCCTGCTGTGTACTGTGTAATGGCTGTTTCTGATGCAGGAACATGGTCTAATCAAACCACAGCTCCTGGGCAGGGGAGGAAGCAAAAAAATATACAGCATGGGATTACAAAAAATTCTATGAGGTAAAACATTTTTTAAAAACAGGCAGGGAAATGCTTTACCTCTCAAAAAGAATCAGCTGCCAACCCGTGCTGTAATGTCTGTATACTGTAATTTCCTTCTTCACCTGCCCCGGAGATGTGGTATGATCAGACCATGTTGGTGTTTTGTTTTGCTTTTTTACTAGGTTCACTAAATGCTAAAACTGACCTGCCATTGTGATTCTTCAGGACATCATAAGTTCATAGATACCAAACATGTCTAGGTTCTTTTTTATCTAGGTGGTAAAAAAAAATCCCAAACTTTGTTAAAAAAAAAAGTGCCATTTTCTGATACTCGATAATCGCAAAAGCCCCCGGAAGAAGCCCACGTGAAACGCGCATCGGGGCGTAGCGTGCAGATCTTCTGACAGCCATGAGTAAGAGATGATTGGGGTTATGACCCACTTACTGATAGGCGAGGGATCACTGGGACATTCACATACCTCACTAGGGGATTAATATACCTTTGCCAATCTGTCTTTGGGGCCTCTTTAATGTTGTTGCACTGGATATTATATATATACACACACACATACATATACACACTGGCTGGCTGCACGGGAATGATGCAGATATGCTTCAGGTATGGATTGCATTTGATATGGTCTTGCTTTTAAAACATTTAGAAGGCTGCAATGGCACAGTGAATAAATAAAAATGTAGAGTAGGACCCCCCATATGAGATTGCCTTGGCGTGGTGGGGTGGCTCATTATATTGATCAATATTTTGCTAAATGTCTCATTTTGAATTCAGTAAGATATGTGCATATGCACCTCATGTTATGCGTTCTGACCACTGGCAGTGCTGGCTCTTCTCTATTTTTATAATATATATATATATATATATATATATATATATATATATATATATATATATATATATATATATATATTTTGATATTCCCTGCTGTCATTAGTACCGCACTAGTATTGCACCTTGGTCTCTTATTTTACACTCTGCCATAATATTGTTATACTGTTCTGTCTATATTATTCTATTTTGGATGTAATGTATTCAATAAAATAGTGAGATGATTTTACTTATGGATATAGACTCCGTTCTTTTTGCATGTTTACAAGTTTGGTGGCGTTTTCCTGCGGCAAATGCCATTTGATGGTTTGGGTATTTCTCTGACCTTTTTATTATGATTTCTGCCATTGGGATTTTGTATTATCATTTTCCAATATCCATACCGTCTCCATTTTTCATGATCTCAGGTCAGCTGAGGGATTATTTTTTTGTGTGCTGATCTGACATTTTTAATGATACCATTTTGGTGCAGATGCAATCTTTTGATCACCCATTATTGCATTTTAATGCAATATCACAGCGACCAAGAATGTATTTCTGGCGTTTTGACTTTTTTTCTCGCTACGCCGCTAGCGATCAGGTTAATCCTTTTTTATAATTGGTAGATCAGGCGATTCTGAACGCCGCAAAACTAAATATGTGTATATTTGATTTTTTTATTGCTTTATTTTGAATGGGGCGAAAGGAGGGTGATTTGAACTTTAAATATTTAAATATTTTTAAAAAACATTTTTTTTTCACTTTTGGCATGCTTCAATAGTCTCCCCAGGAAGCTAGAAGCTGCATAACCCAATCGGCCCTACTACATACAGGCGATGATCAGATCACCTGCATGTATCAGAATACCTCACTTGCTATGAGTGCCGACCACCAAGTGGCACTCATAGCAATCCGGCAGTGACAACCTTAGAGGTCTCCAGGAAATCTCTGGTTGTCATGCCAATCCATTGGTGACCCGTTATCATGTGACGGGTGTCACCGATGGGTATATTTCTGACACGATTGCCTGAAATGCATGTTAAATGCCGCTGTCAGCGTTTGACAGTGGTATTTAATAGGTTAACAGCTGTGGGAGGATCGCAATTCCATGCACAGCTGTTAGCGGCACATGCCAGCTGTTCAAAACAACTGAGATGTGCTGGGAAAGGTGCGAGCTCATCGCCAGAGTCCACACCTAACAGAAGGAGGCGTCCAATGACGGATACATCCGTCTTTGGTCGTTAAGGGGTTAAAAGGGTAGTCCCATCTCCAAGATCCTATCCCAATATGTAGTATGTATAGTAATATATTTGCAAATACCTCTAATTAGAAATGTAGTATAATTTTCTGTTTTGCAATTTCTCAATTCCTAATATGCAGCATTGCAGGGCCTTAGGTATCCATGGTTATGACCATTATCAATTAGCTGTCACTATATCAGTGGTCATAACCATGGATATCCAAGGTCCTGCCTGTGTGAGGGTGATTGTGGCGCCCCTGAGGGTTCAGTCGCCACAGAGGTACTGCACCTCCTCCTGAGGTGTGGTGCTCCACCATCCAGGTAAGGTGGAGACACCTGACCACCCTCCAACACCTGCATCCCACACAACATAGTAGTGTAGCAAAGCACCTTTGGTGGCTCCCTGCTTGGAACACAAAGAGTGCTGGGAGGTGGGTGGAGCTTAGTCTGCACCAAAGAGCGGGAGATCATTAGGAAAAAGGGTCAGTCTGTGAGAAGATCCCCTGAGTGGGATGGATGAAGGAAGTGCTGCAGCAGACCTCAGTGACCTGGGTCTGCTGGCACAGGAAAGAGATATTCAGAAAGCCTAATTCTCCATAAGAAAGATAGTTTTGTATAGAACGTGAGGAGAAGAAGAGAACTAAGGACTAGGGTTAGAGCAGAGCCCTTCCTCAAGTTCTAAGTGCATGGCCGGGGTCCGGTCCCCGAGGTTGTATGGATACTAATGGTCCTGCAGCATACACCGGAGGAAAAGAAGTTGTCACCACTTTATTCCCACACAAGACTTGGGGGCACAATAGCGACGTGAGTGAGTCAGGACTTAGTAGCAAGGAGTCCCCAAAGTAGGCTACAGCTGTCTGCCGTTCAAGTAGAGTTCTAAGAACATCTGAAAGGAGGAACGCCAGTGTAACTCAGTACTGTGAGTACTTCAAATAGGCGCTAGAAGGGAGACGTTCAGAGAAGGCACATGTTGGCGGAGTGTTGGAACGGAGTACTTCATCTTGCCTGAAAGTTGGCTGAGCTCCTGACCTGGAGGACACGGCACGGATGCGTGCACCTGTACGCACAACAGACTGAGTAAAGCTTTGGAACTACATGCCCTGGTGTCCTCCACTTATTCCTGCGCCAACACACTCAGCACTGCTACATCTCTGTGCCTAACACTGCACCATCTACGTCTCTTCACTAGCTCTCCATCTACACTGCCCTGGTACTACAGCCCTACCTGTGGAGGGCCGCAACATCATTGCTGCACCACACCATCTGTCCCAGAGGATCTGTCTGCAACGTCGGCTTAACATCTTCATTGCCGAACACCACAGGTAGCATCACAAATCATTCACTCAAACTTTAATCATCATCCACACGTTCAACATTCCCCTTTTACAATGGACGTCCAGGGCCACGGACCGGGTCCCAGCTACCGTGACAACTCCCATTGATATCAACGGGCCCGGTACGGAGTACCCCACGGCCCTGCCCTGCCAACAACAGGGGGCGATCCATGATCTTGTGGGTGTGGAAGAGGAGAAAAGAGAATCAGAGAGACAGGGAAGGAAAACAACTAAGGAGATCAGCTTGTGTGGTGACTGTGGAATACTCCTATCAGGTAAGTTGGGAAGGGAACTCTGGTTCAGCAACTTGTGAGGAACCCTACGGGACTTCAGGAACGCAAAATGTCAGTCAAGTCTTGAGAGCTGTGGGCTTCAGAAGAGAAAAGTCAGCAAGACTGGGGGCACATACAGTAAGGTGTTAGCCACAGACACTTCATTTACATGGTTCAAGAAAGTGGGCTGAAGAAAGAGAAAGTTGGAAGATGTAGCTGAAGAATCATAGGTTTCTAGGAAGCTTGAAAGTCCCTAACTCTGCTAGTGAGAAGTTTCAGAAACTGTGCCTCTGAAAATGGTTTTTGAAGTCATGCCACTGTACTGTAATGTAAAGAAAGTTGTCTGCGTCTTCTGCTGTGCTTTGTTGATCAATGAAACAGACAGTAAAGTTAAGCTTGATTTTACATGCCGTTGTGGTCTCCTGTTCATGGGGTCGCATGAACCACAGCCACATTAAGCAAGGAGTTCCAGAGAGGGTAAGATGTGTGCACAGCCACAATAGCAAAACACACTGGATACAGGCCATGATTTTCAGTAGCGTGCTGGGGTATCAGACACTCGCCTATGGCTACCCCCCTTAGCATCGTTACACCTGCACGTCAAGAAAGAGAATAAAGCGAATCAGAAAAACTACAATATTTTTAATTTGAGGTATTTTCTAATATTATTACACCTACATACTGGGATAGGCTCTTGGAGACGGGAATACAATCTCAGACACACCAATTTACTCTTTAGTGGAGAAACAAATCAGGCATTTTTGTCAGGTAAATGCCCTACCAATTTTTTTTTACTTATCTGTACATTACATCACAGACACTGCTTCTTTTATCTAGTAATTTGGGATTTTATTTGTATCAATAAATATTAGAAAATATATGTGTACCTTCCTTCTCATATTCACTGTATTTATGAGCTAGAAAAATGGCATAAAATTACACAACACTGGAAATTCAGTATGCCTATCACATAACCCTTCTTGAAACTGATGAATACTATATTTGCTTTCTGTGTGCTTTGTTTTACAATTATTTCATGGCCTTCTGGGCTCTTGGACTCACAATATACTGATACATAATTATTCCCGTGAATGATGTGGTCTATTAAATGAAGTCACTGTGGCAATTTCTCATTTGAAAATAATAAATATTCTTATACCTTTATGGTTTCCATCCATTGTGGCTGTTTGACTTGATAGTACAGCACAGACCTATATTCACTTAAAAGTTTGTCCCCAGCTCCCAAGCTGATGGCATTCTGTAGATAAAAAAATGACAATATAAAATACTATAATAACAAATACTGTAAATATATAAATATACTGTATAGCTATATATATATATATATATA